>NW_028291148.1:300000-426633 GCF_041222555.1 Hakea prostrata
TAAATGGCGAGAATTCCAGAACAAACATAAATGCAATATGATATGAGACAAACAATGAATGAATGATTCTAACTCTATGTATGCTTTGGTCTCTATTGGCGGACATGCTTTAAGTCATAGCACCGTACTTCTTTAGGAAAGTCCACTCACATCCTCAACCATTTAAGATATCTTGGATTCCCTCCAACCATTTAAGATATCTCGGGCGACCGATTGGTAATGGGTCCTTCATCCCTCGGGACAAACCTTGGCGGGGGGTTAAGTCAACACACTCTCTCACAACCATTTGGTATAAATCTTGGCGCATGTCGGGGTAATACCTAGCCAAATGCAAGTCTTCTACTTGGTTACATCAAGTCGGATCCAGATACTTCCATTCCTCGTCCCGACGATCCTTTCCGGTATCCTTCACACTAGAGTCCTCATAGTCCACGACTACGGACTCACCAACCCTATTGATCATCCACATATGGTAAGCGGGAAGCTCTCACGTCCTCTCACGGGTTGGTTACCGGTCTTAAGCGCCCGTGAGCCCAAGTCTAACCATATGCAACCCTACCAATAAATGGCCCCCACAATGTGATTCCTGTCCTCTCACGGGTTGGTTACCGGTCTTGAGCGCCCATGAATCCCCATTGCTACCACGGGTCGTTCGGTCTCAATACCCCCTCCGATTAGGGTCGACATAACAGGACATCCTAGCCAAACACTACTAGACAATCCTATATATGTCATCCAACGGTTTAGGAAGGTGTCCAGAGGGCATCTCCGGAAACATCCCATAATATTCCCGTAGTAGTCCAAGGACAGAAATGTCAAAAGGACACCTCTCCTTTCCAAACCATACGTAAGCATACACATGCATCAATTCATATCATCACATATATGGTAACTCCATATATGGAAAGAAATCAATATTTACAATCATTTGTATAACATTGGTAAGTAAATCATACATGAATCAATTCAATATGAATAAGTAATGCTACTGTAATCAAAGTTATGCAACAGTAGAATATCATTGTAAGAATCTAATTTAGGAAACATATTAATGATATTCAAATATAGAAACTAGATTCATGCTATCTATGTAATTAAGGAAATAACCATCCTTACCTTTTATAACTCGCAAAGAATCCTAAGAAATCAAGTAAGATCTTGGCAAACTTGAGAAGAAGGTCCTAAACAAGTATATACAACATATTAGGAAAGATCCCTAACAGAAAATATAGCAAAGCATCCAAAGCAGACCAATGCTGGAGTTCTTTGTACTCATTGGTCGAGTGGATTGGTCGAGTGGTCAGTCGACCAATCGGTCGACCAATGCGAGACGATAACTTAGAAAATCGAGTTTTGAGATATGAAATCCGAATTTGGTGGTTCAAAAGGGTACTAATCAAGGGGTAGACTACATCGGTAGTATTCTAGCATATAGGGGACCTCAAAACACTAATCAAATCAAGGTATCAAGATCCAAATTAGGAAACAAAAAGTTACCATAAATAAATCAAACATGGATCTTGATGAATTTTGAAATAGAAAACAAGGACAAGAACAATAGGAGGATGGATCATTGCTTTCGGTAATGAAAACATGAAAACATGCATAGGTCTTCATAGAATAAGGCTTAGAAGCATAAATCTAAATAAGGAAATAAAACCTACCATATATGTACTATCATGCATCATGAAGAACACATAGTAAGGTAGAAGAGAACAACTAGAATTCTATGGATTATGGATCATAGAAAGAAAACACAACCATTAACCACTAACATGATCAATGAAAGAAGATCCAAAGAGATCAGAATTCAGATTAGGAAATTAACGAGAGATTAAATCATGGTTTGATCATGAATCCTTCAAAAGCTTGCAATGATCATGGTTAAGATCATTGTTCTAGCCTTAAATCCTTAGGATGATCATGAGAACATGTTCGAGAGATGTTTGCAACGAGAGGATGCAGCATCTCTTCTCTGTCTCAACTCAAAAAGGAAAGAAAAACAAAGATGTAGGAGAAGAAGAGAGAGTAGACATACCTTTTGATGCAAAAAGAAGAGTTCCGACGAAGATCCGCCAAGAAAACTCCAAGGATGCAAGAGAGATGACTTGCGAGAGGTCTTTGGTTCGTTCGAGAGGGTTTGGAGGCAGCAAATACGAAGTGGACTCGAGGTTAGACTTAAATAGAGCAAGAATCAACCTAATTGCCAAAGACGGCACCCATTGGTCGAGTGGATTGGTCGTTGGCCCGATCGACCAATCGGTCGACCAATGCGGCAACAAGGCCAAAACGGGGAATTGAAGGCCCGGATCAAATCCAAACCTAAAGGGGTTTTGCACACAAGTCAAGTGACTTACCTAGTAGGTAGAAATGCCTTCAAACCAAGATAGAGAGCACTCCAAGTCCATCAACTAATTAGATCTTCATCGGGATTCTGTTTCCATAAATAGAACCTCATCATCAACCTTCATGGATTCAAAGCCGGACACCAAGTCCTCTCTTGGGATGGCCCAAAGCTGACTTCTTACTTTACTTCGGGTCATCGGACCTACAAATAACAAGGTTTCCGGGTCAAGGTTAGGGCTGGGTTTCACATTCTCCCCCCCTTAAAGAAATTTCGTCCCCGAAATTGAAAGCGTACTGTGCTTCCAAAGAGGTAAGGAAACTTCTCCTTCATGTCTTCTTCCTTCTCCCAAGAAGCTTCTTGAGGGGTATGGTTCTTCCACCGAATCTTCACCAAAGGAATGGCGCGATTCCATGTTGCTTGTCCTTCCTATCCAGGATTTCGGCCGGTTCTTCATCATAGGTCAAATCAGCACTAAGTCCTTCGGGTGCTTGCTGCAAAATGTGTTCGGATTCTCTATGTATTTTCGGAGCATCGAAATATGGAACACATTGTGCACACCAGCAAGAGACGGAGGTAATGCTAATCGATACGCAACAGGTCCAACCTTTTCCAAAATCTCGAAAGGTCCAATGTAACGAGGGCTAAGCTTACCCTTAACATTGAATCTCATCACACCCTTCATTGGTGAGACCTTGAGAAAAACTTTCTCTCCAACTTGAAATTCCAAATCGGTCCTTCTCTTATCGGCATAAGATTTCTGTCTCGGTAAGTGAGACTTAATCCTTTCTCTTATCATATCTACCATAGCACTTGTAGCTTCAATCATCTCGGGACCTAAGACTTTTCTTTCACTGTCTCGATCCAGTACAAAGGTGTCCTACAAGTACTACCATACAAAGCCCTTGAATGGAGCCATGCCTATTGTTGCTTGATAAGCTGTTGTTATAGGCAAACTCAACCAAAGCTAGGTGTTCATCCCAATTACCACCCATATCCACCACGCAAGATCCGAGCATGTCTTCCAATGTCTGAATTGTCCGCTCGGATTGTCCATCGAGGTTGTGGATGATGAGCTGTACTCAAGTTCAATTGGGTTCCCAAGGCCTTCTGCAAACTGTTCCAAAACCTTGAGGTGAACCTAGGATCACGATCCGAAACAATACTCAAAGGCACACCATGCGGACGAACCACATTATCCACATAAAGCCTGGCTAGCTTATCCGGAGTATGAGTGATCTTCATAGGAATGAAATGGGCTGATTTGGTCAACCTATCAACAATCACCCACACGGTGTCATTGCCTTTACTTGTCGAGGCAAGCTAGTCACAAAGTCCATGGAGATATCTTCCCACTTCCAACTAGGAATAGGAAGGGGTTGAAGTAATCCAGGATGGAGGTTGTCGGACGGCTTTCACACGTTGGCAAGTCTCACACTTGGCAACAAAATCGTCAACATCCGCCTTTAGACCAATCCACCAAAAATGTTCCTTCAAGTCCTTGTACATCTTGGTGCTTCCGGGTGTCTGTAAAGAAGTGGACTGGTGTGCTTCCTTCAATATTTCATTCTTAACTTCATCGTTTGCGAGGCACACACGGTCTTCCTCTAAACAACAAAGCACCATCCATGGATATACCAAAGTCGGGATCCGACTCGGGATTCGAAGAAATCTTCTCAACTTTGGTCAAAAACTCTTGATCGGAACTCTGTGAGCAACAATCTTATCTCTAAGACCAGATCTTGCCGTCATGGCGAGAAAGAATAAAATCAGAATTCTCGGGGACGATTTCCAAACCAAAACTCTCAATAGAAGACCACAATGGTAAACTCAAAGCATTTAAATCCAAAGTCTTCTTCTGGTTCTTCCTACTAAGAGCATCGGCAACAACATTTGCTTTCCCAGGATGATCTTGAATATCACAATCATAATCGGAGACGAGTTCCAACCATCTCCTTTGTCTCATGTTCAACTCCTTTTGGGTAAAGAAGTATTTCAAACTCTTATGATCCGTGAAAATGGCAATCTTCTCACCGTAAAGATAATGTCTCCAAATCTTCAAAGCAAAGACAACGGCGGCAAGTTCTAGATCGTGAGTGGGGTAATTCCGCTCATAATCCTTCAATTGCCGAGAAGCATAGGCTACGACCTTGCCATGTTGCATCAGTACACAACCCAAACCAATCTTTGGCGCATCGGTATAAGCTGTCATACCACCGGAACTATCGGGTATAGTCAAAACCGGGGCACTTGTCAATCTATCCTTCAACTCTTGGAAATTCTTCTCACGGGCGTCGGACCAAACAAACTTCTCTTCTTTCCTGGTCAACTTAGTCATAGGAGCAGCCAACCGAGAAAAGTTCTCAATAAACCTTCGGTAGTAACCCGCCAATCCAAGAAAACTTCTTATTTCCGTTGCGACTTCGGTCTCTCCCAATCAGCCACGGCTTGGACCTTTTCGGGATCGACACGAATACCTTCGGCTGAAACTACATGACCAAGGAAAACCACTCTCTTAAGCCGGAAATCACACTTGCTAAACTTAGCAAACAACTTCTTTTCCGCAACCTTTGCAAAGTGAAACTTAGATGACTCGCATGCTCTTCTTCGCTCTTCGAATAGATCAAGATGTCATCAATGAAAACAATCACAAACTTATCAAGCACATCATGAAATACTCGGTTCATGAGGTCCATGAACACCGCGAGGAGCATTGGTCAATCCGAAAGGCATGACTCTAAACTCGTAGTGACCATACCGCGTTCGGGAAAGCTGTCTTGAAGATATCACTAGACTTCACTTTCAATTGGTGATATCCGGACCTTAAGTCAATCTTCGAGAACACAACTGCACCCTTCAACTGATCGAAGAGATCATCGATTACGGGCGGTGGATATCTATTCTTGATAGTCAACTTATTCAACTCACGGTAGTCGATGCACAAGCGCATACTACCGTCTTTCTTCTTGACGAACAAGACCGGAGCTCCCCAAGGTGACACACTAGGGCTGTCCGAAACCTCTATCAATGAGCTCATTCAACTGATTTTGCAACTCTTTCAACTCGGTAGGAGCCATCCTATACGGAGCTTTAGATACCGGAGCGGCACCGGGGACGAGATCAATAGAGAATTCGACATCTCTGTCCGGAGGCACTCCTGATAGATCATCGGGGAAGACATCAACAAAGTCGCAGACAACTCGACTTACGTCGACTCTTTTCTCCACTATACCCTTGCCTTCGGATGAAGCATCATCCACTAGGGCATAGACTTGCATCGGTGCGAGACGAGCACCTTCTTACAAACCCTTCTCTTTTCACCTTGAAATTCAAAGACCGGACTTCCACATATATGGGCCTGAATCTTCTTTGAGGAACAAAGGAACACGGCTTTATGGGCTGTCGGCCAATCAATTCCCAAAATAACATCGAAGTCCTTCATGTCAAGAATCACAAAATTGGCTTCCAAGTTCTTCTCACCAATCAACACGGGACATTTAGATAACCCCTTATCTAGTTTCACAACGAGGACCAGTGGGTGTACTAATCAATAAACAACTAGACAACTTCTCGGGGATTAGGTTAGTCTTCTTGATGAATGCGAGATGACATGAGCGAATGAGATGCACCCGTATCAAATAAGACAAATGCAGAAATAGAAGCGACTAACAATGTACACTGTAATCACATCATGGCTTGGATCTGCTCGATCTTGGAAATACTGAAAACTCTACCGAGAGGGAGGAGCGGGAGCACTCTTCACCCTTTGGGGCGGGCTCTTTGGGCGGGCCGCCGGACGAGCACGAGCAAAATGACCAGCTTGCTTGCGGTAGAAGCAAACGGGATTCTTTGGATCCAACGGGGGTGGCTGCAACGAGAGGACTTCCGAACAAAAGGCCTTGCACTCGCACTTGCACTTGCACTTGCATTTGCTGGTGGTCGGTTTCCGCCATCTTTTGTTTAAAGCGGCCGGGCTGCTGAAAACCCGTGTTCGACCTACACTCTTAGCTTGAAAGGTAGGAGTGGGGTAGGGTGTAGGTCTCACATAACGACGGTCATTGCGATCCACCGGACCAGAATTCCTTGAGCGCCAAGGCTTACGCACCCGAGCACTTTCCTTCTCTGTTTCTTCCAACTTCTTCGAGTTCTGCACCACTTGAGCATAGCTCACTATAGGCTGGATTTGTGAGATAAGCTTTAATGGCGGGCGCGATCCTTTGAAGAACTTCTTTGCTTTGGCGAGGTCTTCCTTCAAAGAATGCTGGAGCAAAGAAATGAAGCTCCTCGAACTTGTTGGTACTCCAACACGGACAAAGTTCCTTGAGTCGAGAATCATAAACTCGGCTTCCTTTGCATCCTTCACCGCCTCGGGAAAGTAGTTCATACAAAAAGCCTCTTTGAATAACTCCCAAGTTACAACTCCTGCATGCAAACCTTCCAAAACGGGACGAGTGGAGATCCACCATGCATCGGCTTCTTGTTGCAACACGCTCGGCAAACAAAATCTTCGAGCTTCCGAGCATTGCGAGATGCCGGAAAGCCTTCTCCAACTCACGAAGCCACTTGTTAGGAAACAAGGGGTCCTTGGTAACACCGGTAAAAGTGGGTACTTGCATCTTGAGAAAACTCTCCATCGGGCGAGTATGAGGAGTTCAGCTAAACCTCCCGCATTCGGGACTGCGGCATGAGGATTCACATTAGCACCAGCCGGGTCTCATTATGCGAGTCATGAAACCCACCAACATCTGGTTGAGCGAGTTGCTTGCTTTGCTGCATCATATTGCCCATAATATTGGCAATATCTACTGAAACTTCCAACATTCGGGGCACCGGGGATCTCATGAGTACCACGATCGGCATTTGGTATCTCACCACCTCCATGAGGTACTTCACCACCTCCCTGAGGTATTTCACCACCTCCATGACCCTTTGGATTCACCACGCCCACTTCTCGGAGTAACCATTACTGCAAAAACCGAGAACATCAAAATACCGAATTTCGAAGATTCAACATAAACCACAAGTCCAAATGATTTGAAAACTTAAATCATGCTCAAATATATCCATATAGTCATCAAACAATATTCCATAAGGCAAAAATCACATTTTCCAAAAATTCAACAGCAAATGGAGGTCATTGTGACCATTGGTCGAGTGGTTGGTCGAGTGACCCGATCGACCAATCGGTCGACCAATGAAAACGGGAATCTGAAAATTCGCATTATAAGCCTCATTTCCACATTCCAACCTCATTCTAACTTCTTCCAAAGGTGAGAGAGCTCTAGGGAAAATATCCAAGAGTTCCCACAAGTGTTCTTGAGGTGATTTAGTGCTTCAACAACAACAACACAACACACCATCTTCACAAACAAGGTAAATCTCTCATTCTTTCTTCCATTTTCATCTTCTCATGCTTGCATTTCAATAAAACCATGCTTTACTTGTATCCAATGCTAGAAATCATGCTTAGGAATGCTTAGAAACATATTCCCTAGGTTTTAAACACAATGACATGCATAGACAACAAGTTTTAACACATTTGGTGCTCATCTCGCAAAGTTTTATACCGAAATCGATATCTTTAGAAAAATTTCGTTTTCTCTCAAACCGCTTGAAATTTTCGCACGAGATCAAATGCTACATGCTCAAGATGACATTGTAGATAGGTCCATACAATTTGATTTAACCAATTTCAACTTTTCAAAAATCCAATTTTGACCTAAATTGCAAAATCCCCAAATTTCTTCTTGCTGAATTTTTCGCTTTAATCCATGTTTTCGATCGATTTTCATCAAAACAACTTCATAGACATGAAATTCCAAGTATTGTGCACATGCTAGTATGTTCAAATCAAATTTCCCCCAAATTTGAAATTTTCCGAAAAATTACGAAAATACCCTTTTTGGCTCAAATCTTGAAATAGCACTAATTGGAATTGTCTCTTGTCTCTTCCACGGATACATCATGCGAGAGGGGAGGACGAGGGAGGAGGTAGAGGTAGAGGTCGCATCGTAGGTGCTCTCGGGGGCGAGAGGTCGGGTTCCTTTCGAGCCCCGAGAGAGGAGGTTGGGAGGCAGGACCTATTTGACACACCTCGGGCCGAGTTTTTGTACGAGGCCTACTTCAGCTATTGTAACATCGAGATGGGGCGTCTACTTCACTTACGCCAGCTCGGAGGCCTTCGGGATCCGGCGGAGGTTCGACACTTTACGGTGGACTCACCTCTTCACCAGGATTTGCCGGTATGCCGGAGCTAGTGAGGTTGTTCTTCGGCAACCTTACTTACACGAGAGGAGGCTCGGGGCCGGGGGACATCCACTCGGACTTGTCCTCGGGGAGCGGGGTCCACCGGACTCGGATTCGCTTCTCTACCCGGACAACTTGGCCGAGATCTTGCGGGTCCCTTACTACCCCACGGTGTGTGTGGATACCTGCGGGAGCGGACTGGACAGACCATCGATGCCGTACGAGCTTCGCGAGATATGCTCTACGCTATGGGATAGCCGCCGATGCTTCACACCGTGGACTAGCGGACGGATGACGGGTTCTGCACGTATTATCGGTCGCATAGTCGGCCGGAACATCATGCCGAAAGCCGGACATCACCATCGGGTCACGGTGATGGAGGCCTTGGTCATTTACCGCATCTACATGGGCTTCGAGATCGATCTCTCCTACATCATTCGGCGGGTCATCTTTGGACTTAGTTCTGCGGCCTAGCATGCGGAACCTTTGCTATGGGAGGCTTCGACTTTGATCTTCGGGCATTTCGGGGTGAGTTTCGAGGATACTCCGATGGACACTAGATCACGGGGATACCCCATTGGGACTCGGACCATTCGACGGATGAGACTACATCGGTTAGAGAGATCTCCTGGTCCGAGAGGGTGAGGATGATGATGAATCGAGAGGATGAGGATGAGGGATCGAGAGGATGGAGGAGAGGATATCGGTCTGATAGTGATGATCGGGCCGGAGATGATCTGAGATATGCGCGAGGCTGAGCCCGTGCATCACGAGTTTCCTTCATCACACTTCGAGGCGGGTGGCCCTTCACATGCGGTTCCGGAGACTTCGGATCTTGGTGCACGAGATGAGATCGATGACTTCCATGCTAGAGAGGATGGAGGTCGGACGAGGAGCAGATGTACGAGAGGATGGAGTCTCGACGGGACGAGGATAGAGCATCGGGTGACTCGGCTAGCGAGAGGAGTTCGGAGCATATAGAGATCGGAGTAGATCACCTAGATAAGTTGTACCTTAGGATTTCCCATTTATGCATTTCAGATGTAATCATTGTAAAAACTTTTGAAATTAATGAAGTTCATTTTGTTTCTCTTTAATTATTGTATGTTATGCACTTTTCTTTTCCTTGCATTAGTGTCATTTGTTCAAGTATAATTATGGTATGTTATTCGGAAATGTTACGTTATGCCTCAAAGTTCAAGTTTCTAATTCGGTGTTCTATTATTCACTTCTAAGAGTAGAAGAGTCACTTCAGATCAATGACTCGGGAATGTTCAGTTGTTGCCTTTTGTGGTTAGGATCTCCTCGAACCTTGGGCTCACGATACCAATCATCACGCCCTCCCGGCCGGTACCCTATCGGCATGCCCGAGAGTGTGATCCACGGCCCGAAGATCGGGTATCGAGTGATCAACCTCCCACATAAACAATAACATAATCATGAACAACCATAACAAGAGTGCGGAAGATAAATCATAGATCCAATAATGAAAGAATGAATCATAAACGAAACGGAATAATAGATATAATCGAGTGTCAAACGGATAAGTAAAGTGAAGCAAAAATCCCACTTTACATCCAGCGGAAAAGTAGCTCGAAAGAATAAACTAGATAAAAGCTAATCCCAGTAGCAAGTACATTGGGTAACTAAATTATTCTCCACTTTGTAGACGACATCCTTGTAGGTGTAGATCTCATAGATAGCACAAGGACGCTTCCACTCAATGGTCGGACTAAGCATCGTACGGAGCATAACCACCCGTGGAATCTTCGAGTAATTGTGGTAACCGCAATCACCTTCCTGGAGATATGCCTCTTCGCCTTGCGCTTCTTCATAGGGACCGTCATAGTATTCCGTACTGCGGGATAGTCTAACAACATTGTACAATAAAGGAATGAGTTTCAAAGAAACTCGGTAAAGCGATTAAAATCCATAATAACATAAATGGCGAGAATTCAGAACAAACATAAATGCAATATGATATGAGACAAACAATGAATGAATGATTCTAACTCTATGTATGCTTTGGTCTCTATTGGCGGACATGCTTTAAGTCATAGCACCGTACTTCTTTAGGAAAGTCCACTCACATCCTCAACCATTTAAGATATCTTGGATTCCCTCCAACCATTTAAGATATCTCGGGCGACCGATTGGTAATGGGTCCTTCATCCCTCGGGACAAACCTTGGCGGGGGGTTAAGTCAACACACTCTCTCACAACCATTTGGTATAAATCTTGGCGCATGTCGGGGGTAATACCTAGCCAAATGCAAGTCTTCTACTTGGTTACATCAAGTCGGATCCAGATACTTCCATTCCTCGTCCACGACGATCCTTTCCGGTATCCTTCACACTAGAGTCCTCATAGTCCACGACTACGGACTCACCAACCCTATTGATCATCCACATATGGTAAGCGGGAAGCTCTCACGTCCTCTCACGGGTTGGTTACCGGTCTTAAGCGCCCGTGAGCCCAAGTCTAACCATATGCAACCCTACCAATAAATGGCCCCCACAATGTGATTCCTGTCCTCTCACGGGTTGGTTACCGGTCTTGAGCGCCCATGAATCCCCATTGCTACCACGGGTCGTTCGGTCTCAATACCCCTCCGATTAGGGTCGACATAACAGGACATCCTAGCCAAACACTACTAGACAATCCTATATATGTCATCCAACGGTTTAGGAAGGTGTCCAGAGGGCATCTCCGGAAACATCCCATAATATTCCCGTAGTAGTCCAAGGACAGAAATGTCAAAAGGACACCTCTCCTTTCCAAACCATACGTAAGCATACACATGCATCAATTCATATCATCACATATATGGTAACTCCATATATGGAAAGAAATCAATATTTACAATCATTTGTATAACATTGGTAAGTAAATCATACATGAATCAATTCAATATGAATAAGTAATGCTACTGTAATCAAAGTTATGCAACAGTAGAATATCATTGTAAGAATCTAATTTAGGAAACATATTAATGATATTCAAATATAGAAACTAGATTCATGCTATCTATGTAATTAAGGAAATAACCATCCTTACCTTTTATAACTCGCAAAGAATCCTAAGAAATCAAGTAAGATCTTGGCAAACTTGAGAAGAAGGTCCTAAACAAGTATATACAACATATTAGGAAAGATCCCTAACAGAAAATATAGCAAAGCATCCGAAAGCAGACCAATTCTGGAGTTCTTTGTACTCATTGGTCGAGTGGATTGGTCGAGTGGTCAGTCGACCAATCAGTCGACCAATGCGAGACGATAACTTAGAAAATCAGAGTTTTGAGATATGAAATCCGAATTTGGTGGTTCAAAAGGGTACTAATCAAGGGGTAGACTACATCGGTAGTATTCTAGCATATAGGGGACCTCAAAACACTAATCAAATCAAGGTATCAAGATCCAAATTAGGAAACAAAAAGTTACCATAAATAAATCAAACATGGATCTTGATGAATTTTGAAATAGAAAACAAGGACAAGAACAATAGGAGGATGGATCATTGCTTTCGGTAATGAAAACATGAAAACATGCATAGGTCTTCATAGAATAAGGCTTAGAAGCATAAATCTAAATAAGGAAATAAAACCTACCATATATGTACTATCATGCATCATGAAGAACACATAGTAAGGTAGAAGAGAACAACTAGAATTCTATGGATTATGGATCATAGAAAGAAAACACAACCATTAACCACTAACATGATCAATGAAAGAAGATCCAAAGAGATCGGGAATTCAGATTAGGAAATTAACGAGAGATTAAATCATGGTTTGATCATGAATCCTTCAAAAGCTTGCAATGATCATGGTTAAGATCATTGTTCTAGCCTTAAATCCTTAGGATGATCATGAGAACATGTTCGAGAGATGTTTGCAACGAGAGGATGCAGCATCTCTTCTCTGTCTCAACTCAAAAAGGAAAGAAAAACAAAGATGTAGGAGAAGAAGAGAGAGTAGACATACCTTTTGATGCAAAAAGAAGAGTTCCGACGAAGATCCGCCAAGAAAACTCCAAGGATGCAAGAGAGATGACTTGCGAGAGGTCTTTGGTTCGTTCCGAGAGGGTTTGGAGGCAGCAAATACGAAGTGGACTCGAGGTTAGACTTAAATAGAGCAAGAATCAACCTAATTGCCAAAGACAGACACCCATTGGTCGAGTGGATTGGTCGGCTGGCCCGATCGACCAATCGGTCGACCAATGCGATAACGACAAGGCCAAAACAGGGAATTGAAGGCCCGGATCAAATCCAAACCTAAAGGGGTTTTGCACACAAGTCAAGTGACTTACCTAGTAGGTAGAAATGCCTTCAAACCAAGATAGAGAGCACTCCAAGTCCATCAACTAATTAGATCTTCATCAGGATTCTGTTTCCATAAATAGAACCTCATCATCAACCTTCATGGATTCAAAGCCAGACACCAAGTCCTCTACTGGGATGGCCCAAAGCTGACTTCTTACTTTACTTCGGGTCATCGGACCTACAAATAACAAGGTTTCCGGGTCAAGGTTAGGGCTGGGTTTCACAATTGTAAACTTTGGCGAATTGGCGCGCCATTTCATCAGGGCGATTCCAGTGGGATACGGAGTCAAGAAAACGGAAGAAACCTTGTTTCTTGTCAAACAAGGAAAGAACGAATCGATCGGAGAGTTTCGAAAAGATTCAACAAAGTGACGATGGAGATAGAAAACTTGGATGAGCAGTGGCCGAACCGCTCTATTCACGGGACTCAAATATCGGAAACTCCCGGAGTTATTCTCACGGGATATACCCACGACTTATCTTGAGTTGGTACGGAGATGCCAGAAGCAGGCTGAAGTCATGGAGATTCTAGATGCGCGCCAAGGAGATAATAAAGTCTCCAATAAGGAACAAAAGGCTCCTGAGCGAAGCCAGAAGCCAAAGAAGAATGTTCGTGATCGGGTTGGAAGATCCCAGCCTTGGCGCCAAAGATCCCCCGGTAGAAGTGAGTACACTCCATTGAATGCTCCTCGGGCTGATATTTTGAATATCCTCAAAAGAAAAAATATTTTGAAGTGGCCGCCTAAAATTCTTTTAAAACCCGGAGAGCAGCAGGATCGGGAAAAGTATTGCCGATTCCACAAGGACTATGGTCATTACACTAATGACTCGTCGTCATCGAAGGCGGATATTGAGAGATTGATATCTCGGGGACATCTGTTCAGTTTTGTTAGCAGGAGAAGGGAGAAGCCACGTGGGCCACGTGCGGCTGCTCCAAAAAGGGATCGTTCGGTTAGTTCAGAACGATCGAGGGAGGCCCCGAAGTCTAAAAAAGGCAAGGAGGTGATTGAAGCTGCTACTCGGTCACCGATCCTTACCATCTTCGGGGGTCCAGAGCCCGAATCATTCCGGAGTTTAAAAACCAAATCCAAATTTGTTGGAGCCGAAGAGGCGCAGAAGCGGAAGAAGCTGAATGGTGAAGATTCTATCACCTTTAGAGAAGAAGACGAAAGAGATGTTTGTTTACCTCATGATGATGCTATAGTCATCAAGGTAGAAATTGCACGGCGGGAAGTGCATAGAGTATTGATTGATACAGGGTTTGCAGCTGACCTAATTTCTTACGAAGTGTATCAGAAATTAAAGGTGGATCAAGACTTGATGAAACCTTCATCTACACACCTATATGGCTTTGCAGGGTCATCTGCAGTAGCGGAAGGATCGGTTCAGTTGGATCTTTCCATTGGAAGTTTTCCCAAAGAAACAACTGTCCGAATCAATTTTTTGGTGGTTCGAGAACTACCAGCCTATAATATGATTCTCGGGCGACCATCTTTATCCAAGATAGGTGCTATTGTTTCGACAAAGCACCTGAAGAAAAAATTCCCGACTGATATGGGAATCGGTCAAGTCTCCCTCGACCGGAAGATCTCTCGGCAGTGTTATGTTGCCTATTTAAAAGACAAGGAGGGTCCAAGGAAGGTTACTTCCCTCCCCATAGAAGTTCGAGATGATCGGGAAGAGACAGAGATGCAAAGGCCCGAACCGGTGGAGAAACTGGAGCAAATCCAGCTGTGTACCGAGGATGAGCAAAAGATTACTTATGTCGGGTCCGAGCAATTTGGAAGAGTTTAAAGATGAGTTGAAGTTATTTCTTCATGAGAATAAGGATGTATTCACATGGTCTGCGAGGACATGCCGGGGATCGATCGGGCCATTGCAGAGCACAAACTCTGGATAGACCCTAAGGCGAAACCATTGATATAGAAAAGAAGAAATTTCTCTATTGAAAAGTATGAAGCCGTTCGGAACGAAGTTGAAAAACTTAAGAATTCTGGTTTCATAGAACCAATCGAGTGCCCAACTTGGTTGGCCAACGTGGTGATGGTGAAAAAGGCGAATGGGAAGTGGAGGATGTGTACAGACTACACGGATCTAAACAAAGCTTGCCCAAAAGATTGCTACCCGTTGCCTCGGATTGACCTCTTGATAGATGCTATCTGCAGGATATGAAACTTTAAGTTTCATGGATGCCTACTCAGGGTATAATCAGATCCTTATGAATATGGAGGATGAGAAGTATACGGCTTTCATGACTGATCGTGAAAGCTATTATTACAAGGTCATGCCTTTTGGCCCGAAGAATGCGGGAGCAACATATCGGAGGGCCGTCAACAAGATTTTCAAAGAGCGATAGGAAAGAATGTTGAAGCATATGTTGACGACATGCTTGGTGAAAAGCTTTACAAAAGCAAATCACATTGCAGATTTGATCGAGGTTTTCTCGATGCGAGGAAACATCAAATGAAGTTGAACCCCGAAAAATGTGCCTTTGGAGTCTCCTCGGGCAAATTCTTGGGTTTCATGGTATCACGAGGGGAATTGAGGCAAATCCTGCCAAAATACAAGCTACGATTGATATGGAGGCTCCCAAAACCGTTCGGGATGTACAATGTTTGACAGGGGAGAGTTGCTGCCTTAAATCGATTTATCTCCAAGTCCGGAGAAAAATGTTTGCCTTTCTTTAAGGCACTTAAAGACCTGAAGGGCGATAAGGAAGCAAAGTGGTGAAGAGTGCCGAAAGCTTTCGAGGAATTAAAAGAAGCACTTGGACAACCACCGATCCTGTACAGGCCGGAGATGGGGGAAATATTACAGCTATATCTAGCGACATCCCTTTCCGCGGTCGGTGCGGTACTTGTTCGGGAGAAAGATAAGAAACAGTGGCCGATTTACTATGTAAGCCACGTGTTGCTAGATGCGGAGACGAGATATTCGCAGATTGAGAAGCGAGCTCGGCTCTCATGATGGCTGCCGGGAAGCTAAGGCCATATTTTCGAGGCTCATCCAATTGAGGTATTTACAACTTTTCCTCTTAGTAAAGTTCTTAACAAACCTGATTTGTGCGGAAGGATGGTATCCTGGTCGGTTGAGCTAAGTGAGTTCCAAGTGAGTTTTAAGCCCAGAAGCGCAATCAAGGCTCGGGCATTAGCCGACTTTGTAGTAGAAACTACTGCACCGAGTGGAACCCACCATTGAGGATCCCATTATACCAACCACTTGGGAGGTATATGTGGATGGTTCGAGTAATAAAGATGGAGCAGCGCTGGAATTCTATTAAGAAGTCCAGCGGGATTTATTATTCGATATGCTTTGAGATTCGCATTTGATGCAAGTAATAACGAAGCGGAATATGAGGCCCTGATAGCAGGACTTCGGTTGTCAAAGGCATTAGCTATTGCAGATGTTACTATTTATAGTGACTCTCAGCTTATAGTCAACCAAGTCCAGGGGGAGTATGGCATTAAGGAACCACGCTTGCAAAAATATCGGGAGATAGTGCGGGCATTTGAGAACCAATTCGGAATTTGAAGATATCTCGGATTTCGAGGAATGAAAATTCGATGGCGAGATGAGCTATCCCGACTAGCCAATGCCAAGGAAAAGAATCTAGACCCTTCGGTCTACATTGAAGAGGTAACTTTTCCAAGTTATCATGAGAAAGAAATTTCTTATATTGAAGCAGAACGCTACTGGAAGGAATAAAGAGAAGACTCGAAGCTGACAAAGCTTCTTGGGTCGAAGAACTACATAATGTACTGTGGGCTTATAGAACTACGGTTCGAACACCTACAGGAGAAACTCCATTCAGGTTGGCATATGGATCCGAAGCATTGGCACCTGTGGAGATAATGGCGGGGACATTACGGGATCGTGAGTTCGAGGAAAAAGCAAATGAACAAGGACTGCTTGATAGTCTAGTTCGGCCAAAGGCAATAGCACGAACTCAACATTATCAAAGAAGGATAGCGTCTCATTATAATACTCGAGTGAAGAATCGTCGGTACTTAGCCGGAGATTTGGTGTTGAGAAACACCCTAGCTTCCGACCCGCGTCACCAAAGAAAGTTGGACCCTTCCGGGAAGGACCTTATATGGTTGTGAAACCGGTCGGTTCGAGAGCTTACGGGCTGAAGAACATTGATTCCCAGAAAGAGTTGGATCGTTCGTGGAATGCTAGGCATCTCAAAAAGTTTTATCCTTGAGGATGATTTCGGTTTTGTTCGTGATGTAATCATTTTCAACTCAATCAATGCAATTTTTGGTTTTCAACAAACTATCTTTTGATTGGGGGGCATCATACACCACATTCAAGAACAAGATCCAACTATAAGGCATCGGATGAAAATTCGTGTGGGTCCTTCAACACTTCAACGCTTATGGAAAATTTTTCAAACTTTCTTAAGTCGGGGCATCGGATGAAAATCCGAGTGAGTTCCTTTTGCAAGGCGTCGGTTTGATACCCGAGTGAGTTCCTTCGAGACTAATTGAATTTTTGAATTATCCTTAAGTATAAGGCATCGATTTAAAACCCGAGTGAGTTCCTTCTCAGACTTATTGTATTTCTCCGGAAATCCTTAAGTATAAGGCATCGGTTTAAAACCCGAGTGAGTTCCTTCTCAGACTTATTGTATTTCTCCGGAAATCCTTAAGTAAAGGCATTGTTTCAGACAACTAAGACCTAATGCAACGGCGATTCAAGTGGCTAGCAAAGTTCAAAGATAAAGTAATTTCTTATTTCTTCAGAAGATCCAAAGAGGCCAGTCTCAAAATAATTACAAGAGCTGGATACAATCTTTGATCAAAGAAGAAAGTCATTACAGGTGACTGTTAACAAGTTATACAAGATCGACGCGACTTTGCTAGAACAAACATATGAGTCAACCATTGGTGGGGAGTCAAGGAAAAGAAGAGAAGAAATGAGGATTACAAAAATATTTCGATATTCAGAAAATCCTCCGCAATTTCATACTCTTTGTCCAGCTTGTCCAAGAGAAGAATGGTCCTCGACCAAACTTGCATTCGGTACAAGCTCGTCATAATTGACTTCTTCCAGCGGAGAATAAACAGAAGAATCTTCCCGGATATTGCATAATATCCGGATCGGAAGGTGGAGGATCAATCTTATCCTTGGTCCGGTCGGGAGGAGGAATACCCGGGTCGGTAAATACTTCGGGATGGCAAACAGACTTTGTAGGGAGTCGTATCAAAATGAGGATCTTTCCTTAATATTGATTCCCATACTTCGTTCTCACCATCCCCGACGCCTTTGCATGTTATAAGCATTCAGCATATCAACAAAAGGCTTACTATGTAAATACTTGAAGATGCAGGCTCTGCGAACATCGGTTGGAAGGGATTCGGGCAAAGGAACGACAGACTTGCCTTTCGGGTAATGTTTCGGATCCTTTAGCTCCCGACTTTCCAACTGTCCGCTCCAATCGCCGGATCTTCTCCCCGGCATCATCCAAATCCGACCGAAGACGACCAATCATCGAATTCTTTTCTCCCTGCCACCTCCCAAGCTAGATTCCGAAGGCGAGCAATCTCAACATCTTTAGCTTCAGATATTTCCTGAAGCCTAGAAACTTCATTGCTCAACCTACTGAGTCTAGTAACTACTTCCACTTGGTTGTGGAAGTTACCAAGCAAGACTCCTGCAAACAACTTTCGAGTTAGCGAGGAGCAGAAAAGTAATTTTTCAAAATCGGAGGATAATGAAGAAAGACTTACATCACCAAGTGACTTCGTAAAGACTTCATCTAGAAGTTTGGAAAGAACTGCGCTCTCAGAAGTCATTCGAGCAGCAGTACACCATTCCAACGCTCTGTCAAACTCGTTTGACACTAATTCAGGCAAAGGATGAGAAGGACAAACTACACCAAGCAAAGGCTGAGCTTCATCACTTGTCACCCGACGGCGCTTCCTGGTGGCAAAATCCTCCAACTCAGAAGGAGAGGAGGAGGATGCCAAACAAGCACTAGAGTTAGAAATAGGAGCAGCACCTGCTGGGACCACACCTTCATCAGACGCCAACATAGTTGCCTCAGATGCCCGAAGAGTCTCCTTCGTGGGTGCACCAACAGGCTCATCGACAGGCTCACCAGCAGGATTGCCGGCAGCACCATCGGCAACGAAGTGATCAAGATCTTCCTGGGAAAGACGAGCGGTCACTTCGGGCAAAGGAGGAGCAGGGATGGCATCAACAGAAGCTGCGGGAATCGACTTGAAGATTCACCGCCGGCGATCGCCTTACGCTTGGAGGATTCACTAGCTGAAACCACCGCACTGGCCCCAATCACCACCGACGGAACGCTATTCTTACGAGATTTTGCTCTGATAAAGTCTGGGTTGATCTTGGGAGCCGCTATGCAAAACAACAAAAAAACCAGCCGTATCAGTACAGAAATAAACGACAGCAACAATGGGGAAACCCTAGTTTTCTAAAGCATCTGACAGACCAACAAACTAAACCCCAAGTATAACTACTGTGCAGTTTACTTCGGGGGGAAGAGGGGAAAGAGATGAGAAATCAAAAAACTCACTTGTTCAGAAATGGATAGAGCTGTCGATGGAGTACGAGGAATACGGAAGTAGGCCGAAGGACGAAAGGTTGCTTTGGCACTTTAGCAAATCTATCTTGCAGAAGTCAGGATAGATGGAGAGTACCCACAAAGGCTTTAAATAGCCTCAGGTATAAGACGACGGTTGAAGGCTAAGGACAACCGACGACCCAGATCAAAACGACGCTTCGAAATCTGCAAAAAGCAAGATCGACGGTCGAAGGGATGCCACATGAAAACATGTGGAAGCGAGCACCTGATGCAGAGAAACCTCCAATCGTCGCACTGCCATAATGGATGTATTTCCGATTCATTGGAAACAGTGAATGGTACACAAAAGCAGGAAAACGTTTGAACTTCGCAGAAGGGAAACGTGCGGACTTTGCAATAAATGAAGTAGTGGGGAAGATTAACGCATCTTCCCGAAACGCATCTTCACAATATTTCTACAAGATCATTATTCGGCGAGGAATGAAGAGTTAAGTGATAAGTTTTATCATTAATACTTTGATATTCAAGGCAATACTTCGGCAGGAGACGGGGAAATT
Source organism: Hakea prostrata (assembly GCF_041222555.1). Taxonomy (NCBI): domain Eukaryota; kingdom Viridiplantae; phylum Streptophyta; class Magnoliopsida; order Proteales; family Proteaceae; genus Hakea; species Hakea prostrata. The sequence goes on from NW_028291148.1 coordinate 320,021, forward strand.
TTGAGGCCAACATAAATAAAGAAATGTCTATTCATTATATTGAGAGTACATCTTTACAAAAGAACAACTCCCTAAGCCTTTTCTTCATTGTTGCCCGAGGGACCCTGGTCGGGATGACTTTTCTCAGGACCATGCGAAGGGCCTTCCTCAAGAGTGGCATCGGCTGAATCCTCTACAGCAACAACTTGAGACTCGGCTTGTGATTTCTCCTCTGGAAGTGCCGGCTCGTCATCTAGATATGCCTCATATTGAGGGTCAGCTGGAAAAGGATCATCTACTCCCCGAGCCCGATGCGGGAGATCCATACCAACTTTCCCGAAGACCTCTCGGGTGGCATACCTCGCGAAAGGAGCAGTGTCGAAGTCGGGGATCGTTCCAAGGCTCTGCTCCCAAACGTCGTTACGCCCCCATGCGGTAAGCCTTCCGAATGTTGTAGAAACCTAGCAATTCGGAGAAAGGTACGCTGTTCAGATATTTCCGAATGCACTCCTTCCGAAGGTCTGGCTTTATATGCTCAGGCTTGCTAGGGATTGCCAACTTCAGATGTTCTTCGAGATCCCTACTTTTGATTTCAAGGCTGTCACCAAACAACGTGGCAGCTGCCTTTTGCTTCCTGGCCTCGCGCTCGGCAGCAGAGACACGAATTCTCGAAGCTTAAAGTGTTTCCTTGAGGGAGATCACTTCTTCCTCATGCTTTTTCTGCAGCTCCACGGTAGCTGCAGTCAGCTGGTCTATTTCAGAATTGGCCTTGGCCAATTTCTCTTCACAAGTTTGCAGCAAAGAGCTGGTGCGACCAACCCGGCTCAATGCTTCCATGTGTTGATAAAAGCTCAACACAACATTCCTGGGAAGACGGAAAATATCATAAGAAGTCATAAGAAATTATGAAAACATAAGTAAGCAAGAAGACCGGTACCTTGTAGATTGACTAACAAGGGAGGTGTCATCCAGGGCTTCAAACTCCTGGCAATCAGAAGGAGCAAGACTGAGAGAGCTCCACTCCGCAGCTTTCTCAGGATCCCGAGTGACCCTGTCGGTCGTCTTCAGGGTCCACTGGGGGATGAAGATCTCCTCACCATCCGTCGAAGCTTTGGATTTTTTGTTGGAGGGAGCATCAATTGTGTCATGCCTCCTCTTGGTTCGAACGGAGGAGGAGACATTAGCCCTCTCCACCATTGGTTTCTTCCCTTTGCCCGAAGCATCAGCTACAGGCCTGATATTCCCGATACCCCCCGTAAGAGGGGTCGGGAGAGGGAAGAGAAGCCTCTTGATCTGCGAGTCAAGACCCGGGCGATCGTTGCTCGGCTGTCACAACGGCCCTAACGGCCTTCACCCGCAGGCTTTCAGGGTTCGTTCTGGGAGGCACTACAAAAAGAAAAGACCAGTAAACTTACTGATTCAGTGAGACGGAAGCTTGAGAGCAGGAAGGCACGAAGCAGACGACAAAGGTTCAAATTCCAGACAGGAAGAATGAAACCTACGAAGACAACGAACCGCTTTTAAAACTCCCGCACGAGTGTTCGGGAATCTGAACGATCGAGATTGATTCAAAATCAACGATCGAGATTCAAAGACGTTTTGAAAGTTTGAACTCACGAATCCGAAATAGGCGTTCGGAAACCGTCGCTTGGATGACGTGAGCCACGACAGATCAACTGCAACGAAGACATGTGGCCTTACACTCACAACGCTCGAGGAAAAGTGACCACCGCATTAAATGTGATATGACATTTAATGAAGCACGCAGAGATCATCACCTGACGACGAACCCAGTTAAAAACCAAGCCCTCGGGATCGACCGAACGCTTGGTCTGGGGGGCTCGTGATATGGAGAGTTTATGATCAGACCGGGTTCATACCTGGTCCGACCCTCGACCCCGGTCGAGACGGAGAAAACCGAATCGCTCCCGAGCGAACCTGATCCAGAAGATGGCTTGCTGAAGAAGAAAGATTATTCTGCTACAAGCGTGCCCTAATCTTACTTATGGATTAGGGTAATCACCCTGATGACAGCAGACTCAAACTGACGGCTGCGGATAATCATCATCAAAGGGATAACTATCGCATAACCTAACGGTTATCTCAGGAGTCCTCTACTAGCCCAAACTAGTAGAAGTCTATCGCTCAATGGATCTTATTGATGAGATCCAACGACTACCCGAAGAAGGCTCGAGTGCATCCAACGAAGGAGATTCGAAGGTACACTCTATATAAACCTCACTACCATACAAGGTGAGGAACGGATCAATCGATCAAAAAGAATACTATCTGAGACTCAGGATCAGATACATACTGATAGATCCAAACTATCAGCGTCCTACTATCTAGATCACCTTTCCCGTTTCTTCATTCATTAGCTCTGTGCTTCTAGCAGAGCCGTTTGTGATTAAGTTCATCAACTGACTTAGCCTTCGGAGGTGGACTCCCGACCCCAGCGGTCGGGCCACATCTGACGCTTTCGTTTTGCAGGACATCCCGTGGAGATCCAAGGGCTGAGCAGATTTTGGACGCATCAAGTATAAATCTCATAAATGGCACAAGGGCGCTTCCACTCTATGGTCGGACTAAGCATCGTACGGAGCATAACCACTCGCGGGATCTTAAGTGTAATTGTCGTAACCGCAATCACATTCCTGGAGATATGCCTCTTCTCCTTACGCTTCTTTATACGAGCAGTCATGATACTGAGAACCTGTAGAATAGTCTAACAAACATTGTACAAAAAGGAATGAGTTTCAAAGAAACTCAGTAAGGCAGTTAAATCCATAATAACATAAATGGCAGTATTACAAAACAAACATATATGCAATGTGGTATGAGACAAACAATGAATCTATGAATCTAACTCTATGTATGCTGGTCTCTAATGGCAAACATTCTTTAAGTCATAGCACCGTACTTCTTTAGGAAAGTCTCATTCACTCATCATCAGTTGGTAATAGGTCCTTCATCCCTCAGGATATTCCATGGCTGGGGTATAGGTCACCACTCTCTCACATCACCATTTGGTATAAGTATTGGCGCATGTCAGGGTTAAGCCTAGCCAAATGCAAGTCTTCTACTTAGTTACATCAAGTCAGATCCAGATACGTCCATTCCTCGCCCCTGGCGATCCTTTCCGGTATCCTTCACACTAGAGTCCTCATAGTCCCTGACTACGGACTCATCAACCCTATTGGTCATCCACATATGGTAAACGGGAAGCTCTCACGTCCTCTCACGGGTTGGTTACCGGTCTTGAGCGCCCGTGAGCCCAAGTCTATCCATATGCAACCCTACCGATAAATGGCCCCCACAATGTGATTCATATCCTCTCACGGGTTGGTTACCGGTCTTGAGCCCCCATGAATCCCCATTGCTACCACGGGTCGTTCGGTCTCAATACCCCTCCGATTAGGGTCTAACATAACGGGACATCCTAGCCAAACACTACTAGACAGTCCTAAATATGTCATCCAAAAGTTTAGAAAGGTGTCCAGAGGGCATCTCCGGAAACATCCCATAATATTCCCGTAGTAGTCCTAGGACAGAAGTGTCAAAAGGACACCTCTCCTTTCCAAACCATACTTAAGCATACACAAGCATCAATTCATAACATCACATATATGGTTACTTCATATATGGAAAGAAATCAATAATTACAATCAACTTGTATATAACTGGTAAGTAAATCATACATGAGTCAATTTAATATAAACAAGTAATGCTACTGATATCAAGACAGTACCACAGTAGTATAACATTATAAGAATCTAATTAAAGAAATAAATTAACAAGATTCAAATATAGAAACTAAGATATGCAATTTATGTTGTTAAAGAAGTAACCATCCTTACCTTTTATAACTTGCAAAGAAATCCTAAGATATCAAGTAAGATCTTGAAAAACTTGAGAAGAAGGTCCTAAACAAGGGTATACAACATATTAGGAAAGATCCCTAACAAAAAAGATATCAAAACATCCAAAACAGGACCAAATCTGGAGTTGCTGTACTCATTGATCGATTGGATTGGTCTACTATCTCAGTCGACCAATCAGTCGACCAATGGAGACAGTGGCCTACAAAATCAGAGTTTTAAGAATAAAGAACCGAATTTGGTGGTTCAAAAGGGTACTAAACAAGGGGTAAACTACATTGGTAGTATCCTAACATATAGAGGACCTCAAAATACTAATCGAATCAAGTTTTCAAGTTACAAATTAGGAAACAAAAAGTTACCATAATTAGATCAATCATGGTTCTAGAAGAATTCAAGATAGAAATCATAGGCAAGAACAATAGGAGAATGAATCATTGATTCTGATAAAGATATCATGGAAGGCATGCTTAGATCTTCAAGAAAATAGACCTAAGAGCATAAATCTAAATAAGGAAACAAAACCTACCATAGATGTAACTGTCATGATTCTTGAAGAAAGCATGGTTTGGTAGAAGAGAAACAACTAGAGATTGATAGATCATGGATCATGTAAAGAAAACACAGCGATTGACTACTAACATGATAAATATAGTAGATCTAAGAAGATCAGAATTTAAATCAAAAGATGAACAAAGACAAGATCATGATTTGATCATGATTCCTTCAAAAGCTTGCAATGATCATGGTTAAGATCATCGCATTAGCCATTAATCCTTAGGAAGGTCATGAGAGACAAGTTCAAAGATGTTTGCAACAGAGAATGCAGCATCTCCTCTATTGTCTCAACTCAAAAAGGAAAGAAAACAAGGATAAAGAAGAAGAAGAGAGTGTAAACATACCTTTTTGTGTAAGAACAAGAGTTTTGACGAAGATCCGTCAAGATAAACACCGAGGACGCAAAGGAGATGACTTGCAGAGGTCTTTGGTTCGTTCCAAAGAGTTTGGAGGCAGAAAAATACGAAGTAGACTCGAGATTGGACTTAAATAGAGCAAGCAAGACCTAACTACCAAAGACAGAACCCATTGGTCGAGTGGATTGGTCGATTGGTCCAGTCGACCAATCAGTTCAGCAACTTCTAAACAGGGAATTGAAGGCCCAGATCAAATCCAACCCTAAAGGGGTTTTGCACACATACCAAGTGACTTACCTAATAGGTAGAAATGCCTTCAAACCATGATGGAGAGCACTCCAAAGTCCATCAACTAATCCGATCTGCATCAAGATTCAGTTTCCATAAATAGAACCTCATCATCAACACTCATGGATTCAAAGCCAGACAGCAAGTCCTCCACTGGGATGGCCCAAAGCTGACTTCTTACTTTACTTCGGGTCACTGGACCGACAAATAACAAAGTTTCCGGGTCAAGGTTAGGGCTGGGTTTCACATTCTCCCCCCCTTAAAGAAATTTCGTCCTCGAAATTGAAAGCGTACCTGTGCTTCCAAAGAGGTGAGGAAACTTCTCCTTCATATCTTCTTCCTTCTCCCAAGAAGCTTCTTCAGGGGGTATGGTTCTTCCACCGAATCTTCACCAAAGGGATGGTGCGGTTCCTTGCTGCTTGTCCTTCTTATCCAAGATTTTGGCCGGTTCTTCATCGTAGGTCAAATCAGCACTAAGTCCTTCGAGGTGCTTGTTGCAAAATGTGTTCGGATTCTCTATGTATTTCCGGAGCATCGAAATATGAAACACATTGTGAACACCAGCAAGAGGCGGAGGTAATGCTAATCGATACGCAACAGGTCCAACCTTTTCCAAAATCTCGAAAGGTCCAATGAAACGAGGGCTAAGCTTTCCCTTAACATTGAATCTCATCACACCCTTCATTGGTGAAACCTTCAGGAAAACTTTCTCTCCAACTTGAAATTCCAAATCGGTCCTCCTCTTATTAGCATAAGATTTCTATCTTGGTGAAGCGAGACTTAATCCTTTCTCTTATCATATCAACCATAGCACTCGTAACTTCAATCATCTCGGGACCTAAGACTTTTCTTTCACTGTCTCGAGTCCAGTACAAAGGTGTCCTACAAGTACTTCCATACAAAGCCTTGAATGGAGCCATGCCTATTGTTGCTTGATAACTGTTGTTATAGGCGAACTCAACCAAAGCTAGGTGTTCATCCCAATTACCACCCATATCCACCACACAAGATCTGAGCATGTCTTCCAATGTCTGAATTGTCCGCTCAGATTGTCCATCGATTGTGGATGATGAGCTGTACTCAAGTTCAATTGGGTTCCCAAGGCCTTCTGCAAACTATTCCAAAACCTAAAGGTGAACCTAGGATCACGATCAGAAACAATACTCATTGGCACACCATGCAGGCGAATCACATTATCCACATAAAGCCTTGCTAGCTTATCCAGAGTATGAGTGATCTTCATAGGAATGACGTGGGCTGATTTGGTCAACCTATCAACAATCACCCATACAGTGTCATTGCCTTTACCTGTCCGAGGCAAGCTAGTCACAAAGTCCATAGAGATATCCTCCCACTTCCAACTAGGAATAGGAAGGGGTTGAAGTAATCCAGATGGGGGTTGGCGAACGGCTTTCACACGTTGGCAAGTCTCACACTTGGCAACAAAATTATCGACATCAGCCTTCAAACCAATCCACCAAAAATGTTCCTTCAAGTCCTTGTACATCTTGGTGCTTCCGGGTGTATAGTAAAAGACCGACTGGTGTGCTTCCTTCAATATTTCCTTTTTAATTTCTTCGTTTGCAGGCACGCACAGTCTTCCTCTAAACAATAAAGCACCATCCATGGATATACCAAAGTCGGGGTCCGACTCCGGATTCGAAGAAATCTTCTCAACTTTGATCAAAAGTTCTTGATCAGAACTCTGTAGAGCAACAATCTTATCTCTAAGGCCAGATCTTGCCGTCATGGCAAAAAGAATAAAATCAGAATTCTCAGGGACAATTTCCAAATCAAAGCTCTCAATAGAAGACCACAATGGTAGATTCAAAGCATTTAAATCCAAAGTCTTCTTCTGGTTCTTCCTACTAAGAGCATCTGCAACAACGTTTGCCTTCCCCAGGGTGATACTGAATATCACAATCATAATCAGAGACTAGTTCCAACCATCTCCTTTGTCTCATGTTCAACTCCTTTTGGGTAAAGAAGTATTTCAAACTCTTATGATCTGTGAAAATGGCAATCTTTTCACCGTAGAGGTAATGTCTCCAAATCTTCAAAGCAAAGACAACAGCGGCAAGTTCTAGATCGTGAGTGGGGTAGTTCCGCTCATAATCTTTCAATTGCCGAGAAGCATAGGCTACGCCATGTTGCATCAGTACACAACCCAATCCAATCTTTGACGCATCGGTAAAAACTATCATACCACCGGAACTATCAGGTATAGTCAAAACCGGGGCACTCGTCAATCTATCTTTCAACTCTTGGAAATTTTTCTCACAGGCGTCAGACCAAACAAACTTCTCTTCTTTCCTGGTCAACTTAGTCATAGGAGCAGCCAACCGAGAAAAGTTCTCTATAAACCTTCTGTAGTAACCCGCCAATCCAAGAAAACTTCTTATTTCCGTTACCGACTTCGATCTTTCCTAATCAGCCACAGCTTGGACTTTTTCAGAATCGACATGAATACCTTCAGCTGAAACCACCTGACCAAGGAATACTACTCTCTTAAGCCAGAAATCACACTTGCTAAACTTGGCGTACAACTTCTTTTCTCGCAATCTTTGCAAAGTGAAACTTAGATGGCTCGCATGCTCTTCTGCACTCTTCGAATAGATCAAGACGTCGTCGATGAAAACAATCACAAACTTATCAAGCACATCGTGAAATACTCGGTTCATGAGGTCCATGAACACCGCAGGAGCATTGGTCAATCCGAAAGGCATGACCCTAAACTCGTAGTGGCCATACCGTGTTCGGAAAGCTGTCTTGAAGATATCACTAGACTTCACTTTCAATTGGTGATATCCGGATCTCAAGTCAATTTTTGAGAACACAACTGCACCTTTCAACTGATCGAAGAGGTCATCAATTCTGGGCAGCGGGTATCTATTCTTGATAGTTAGCTTATTCAACTCACGGTAGTCGATGCACAGGCGCATACTACCGTCTTTCTTCTTGACAAACAAGACCGGAGCTCCCCGAGGTGATACACTAGGTTGTACGAAACCTCTATCAATGAGCTCATTCAACTGGTTTTGCAACTCTTTCAACTCAGTAGGAGCCATCCTATACGGAGCCTTAGATACTGGAGCGGCACCAGGGACGAAATCAATAGAAAACTCGACATCCCTGTCTGGAGGCACTCCCGATAGATCATCAGGGAAGACATCAACAAAGTCACAGACAACCCTGACTTCATCGACTCTTTTCTCCACTTTACCCTTGCCTTCAGATGAAGCCTCATCCACTAGGGCATAGACTTGCATCAGTGCAGACAGCACCTTCTTACAAACCCTTCTTTTCTCACCAAGAAATTCAAAGACCGGACTTCCACAAATATGGAACTGAATCTTCTTTGAGGAACAAAGAAACACAGCTTCGTGGGCTGTTAACCAATCAATTCCCAAAATAACATCGAAGTCCTTCATATCAAGAAGTACAAAATTGGCTTCCAAGTTCTTCTCACCAATCAACACAGGACATTTAACTAACCCTTTATCTAGTTTCACAACAGGACCAGTAGGTGTACTAATCAATAAACAACTAGACAACTTCTCAGGGATTAGGTCAATCTTCTTGATGAATGCAGATGACACGAACGAATGAGATGCACCCATATCAAATAAGACAAATGCAGAAATAGAAGCAACTAACAATGTACATGTAATCACTTCATGGCTTGGATCCTGCTCAGCACTGGAAATACTGAACACTCTACCAGAGGGAGGAGTAGGAACACTCTTCACCACTGGAGCAGGCTGCTGGACAGGCCGCTTTGGACAGGCATGAGCGAAATGACCAGCTTGCTTGCAGTAAAAGCAAACAGGATTGCTGGGTCCAACTGGGGTAGCTGCAACAGGGGGCTTCTGAACAAATGGCCTAGGATTTGCATTCACAGGCCTAACACTTGCACTCACTGGTGGTTGGTTTCCGCCATACTGTCTAAACTGGCCGAGCTGCTGAAAACCCGAGTTCTGACCTACACTCCTAGGCTGAAAAGTAGGAGTGGGGTAGGGTGTAGGTCTCACAAAACGCCGATCATTACGATCCACCAACCCAGGGTTCCTTGGCTGCCAGGGCCTTTGCATACGTGCATTCTCCTTCTCTGTTTCTTCCAACTTCTTCGAGTTCTGCACCACTTGAGCATAGCTCACTATAGGCTGGACTGTGAGGTAAGCTTTAATGGCAGGGCGCAGTCCTTTGAAGAACTTCTTCGCTTTGGCGAGATCGACCTTCAGAGAATCTGGAGCAAAGAAATGAAGCTTCTCAAACTTCTGTTGGTACTCCAACACAGACAAAGATCCTTGTGTGAGAACCATAAACTCAGCTTCCTTCGCATCTTTCACCGCCTCGGGGAAATAATTCAAGCAAAAAGCTTCTTTGAACAACTCCCAAGTTACAACTCTTGCATGCAAACCTTCCAAAACAGGCCGAGTGGAGGTCCACCATGCATCAGCTTCTTGTTGCAACTTCTGTTCAGCAAACAGAATCTTCTGAGCTTCCGAGCATTGCAGATGTCGGAAAGCCTTCTCCAACTCACGAAGCCACTTGTTAGGAAACAAGGGATCCTTGGTAACTCCAGTGAAAGTGGGTACTTGCATCTTCAGAAAACTCTCCATCATGCGAGTATGAGGAGTTCCAGCTAAACCTCCTGCATTCAGGACTGCGGCATGTGGATTCACATTAGCACCAGTTCGAGTCTCATTATGAAGAGTCATGAAACCCAACAACATCTGGTTGAACTGAGCTGCTTGTTGCTGCATCATATTGCCCATAATATTGGCAATATCACGAAAGCTTTCAACATTCGGGGCACCGGGTATCTCATGGGTACCCTGATCAACATTAGGTATCTCACCACCTCCATGAGGTATTTCACCACCTCCCTGAGGTATTTCACCACCTCCCTGACCACTGGATTCACCACGCCCACTTCTCAGAGTAACCATTCTGCAAAAACTAAGAACATCAAAATACTGAATTTCGAAGTTTCAACATAAACCACAAGTCCAAATGATTTGAAAACTTAAATCATGCTTAAATATATCCATATAGTCATCAAACAATAATCCATAAGGCAAGAATCACATTTTCCAAAAATTCAGCAGAAAATGAGGTCTCTGTGTCCATTGGTCGAGTGATTGGTCGACTGACCCAGTCAACCAATCAAGACAGAATACGAAAATTCGCATTATAAGCCTCATTTCCACATTCCAACTTCATTTTATCCTCTTTTAAAGGTGAGAGAGCTCTAGGGAAAGTCTCCAAAGGTTCTTCCAGGTGCTCTTGAGGTGTTTTGGTGCTTCCACAACAACACTTCAACACACAACCGTCACATACAAGGTAAATCTTTCATTCTTTCTTCCATTTTCATCTTCTCGTGCTTGCATTTCAACAAAACCATGTTTTGCTTGTATCCAATGCTAGAAATCATGCTTAGGAATACTTAGAAACATATTCCCTAAGTTTTAAACACAATGCCATGCATAGAAAACAAGTTCTAACATATTGGTGTTCATCTCGCAACATTTTCGTACCGAAATTGTTAACTTTAGAAAATTTTCGTTTTCTCACAAATCGCTTGAAATTTTCGCACGAAATCAAATGCTACATGCTCAAGATGATATTGTAGATAGGTCCATAAAATTTGATTTAACAAATTTCAACTTTTCAAAATCCAATTTTGACCTAAATTGCAAAATCCCCAAATTTTCCTTCTTGCTGAATTTTTCGCTTTAATTCAAGTTTTCGATCGATTTTCTTCAAACAAACTTCATAGACATGAAATTCCAAGTATTGCGCACATGCTAGTATGTTCAAATCAAATTTTCCCCAAATTTGAAATTTTTCAAAAAATTACGAAAATACCCTTTTGGCTTAAATCTTAAAGTAGCACTAACTGGAAATGTCTCTTGTCTCTTTCACAGATACACACTATGCGGAGAGGGAGGGCGAGGACGAGGTAGAGGTCATGGTCGTATTGTAGGGGCACTTAGGGGCAGAGGTCGGGTTCCTTCGAGCCTAGACGGAGGTTCGGAGACCGGACATGTTCGACACACCTCGGGCCGAGTTTTTGTACGAGGCCTACTTCGATTCATCGCAACATCGAGCTGGGACGTCCGCTTCACCTACGCCAGCTCGTAGTCTTTAGGATTCAGCAGAGATTCGACACGTTGCAGTGGACACATCTCTTCACTGAGGATCTGCCGGTATACCCGGAGCTAGTGAGATTGTTCTTCAGCAACCTTACTTACACAGAGGAGGCTCGAGGTCAAGGTCATTCACTTAGACTTGTCCTCAGGAGCAGGGTCTTCCAGACTCAGATTCGCTTTTCCACCCGATCACTGGCTGAGATCTTGCAAGTTTCTTACTATCCACAGCAGTGTGTGTGGATACCTACGGGAGCAGATTTGGACAGCTATATGATGCCCGAGAGTGTGATCCACAGCCCGAAGATCAGGTATCGAGTGATCAACCTCCCACATAAACAATAACATAATCATGAACAATCATAATAAAAGTGCGAAAGATAAACCATAGATCCAATAAAGAAAGAACGAATCATAAATGAATCAGAATGATAGATATAATCAGAGTGTCAAACAGATAAGTAAAGTGAGGCAAAAATCCCACTGTACAACCAGCGGAAAAGTAGCTCTGAAAGAGTAAACTAGAAAAAATCTAATCCCAGTAGCAAGTACATTGGGTAACTAAATTGTTCTCCACTTTATAGACAACATCCTTATAAGTGTAAATCTCATAAATGGCACAAGGACGCTTCCACTCAATGGTCGGACTAAGCATCGTAAGGAGCATAACCACTCGCGGGATCTTCAGTGTAATTGTGGTAACCGCAATCACCTTCCTGGAGATATGTCTCCTCGCCTTGCGCTTCTTCATAGGGACCGTCATAGTATTCAGTACCTGCAGGATAGTCTAACAAACATTGTACAATAAAGGAATGAGTTTCAAAGAAACTCAGTAAGGCAATTAAAATCCATAATAACGTAAATGGCAGGATTCCAGAACAAACATAAATGCAATATGATATGAGACAAGCAATGAATGAATGAATCTAACTCTATGTATGCTGGTCTCTATTGGCAGACATGCTTTAAGTCATAGCACCGTACTTCTTTAGGAAGGTCCGCTCACATCCTCAACCATTTAAGATATCTTGGATTCTCTCACGGATCATTTCACCGGTCTTGAGCAGCCGATTGGTAATGGGTCCTTCATCCCTCAGAACAAACCATGGCAGGGGTTAAGTCAACACACTCTCTCACAACCATTTGGTATAAGTACTGGCACATGTCAGGGTAAAACCTAGCCAAATGCAAGTCTTCTACTTAGTTACATCAAGTCAGATCCAGATACGTCCATTCCTCGTCCCTGACGATCCTTTCCGGTATCCTTCACACTAGAGTCCTCATAGTCCCTGACTACGGACTCATCAACCCTATTGATCATCCACATATGGTAAACGGGAAGCTCTCACGTCCTCTCACGGGTTGGTTACCGGTCTTAAGCGCCCGTGAGCCCAAGTCTAACCATATGCAACCCTACCAATAAATGGCCCCCACAATGTGATTCCTATCCTCTCACGGGTTGGTTACCGGTCTTGAGCGCCCATGAATCCCCATTGCTACCATGGGTCGTTCGGTCTCAATACCCCTCCGATTAGGGTCTGACATAACAGGACATCCTAGCCAAACACTACTAGACAATCCTAGATATGTCATCCAACAGTTTAGGAAGTTGTCCAGAGGGCATCTCCGGAAACATCCCATAATATTCCCATAGTAGTCCAAGGACAGAAGTGTCAAAAGGACACCTCTCCTTTCCAAACCATACTTAAGCATACACATGCATCAATTCATATCATCACATATATGGTAACTTCATATATGGAAAGAAATCAATAATTACAATCACTTGTATATAATTGGTAAGTAAATCATACATGAATCAATTTAAGCAATGCTACTGTAATCAAGGTTATGCAGCAGTAGTATATCGTTGTAAGAATCTAATTTAGGAAACATATCAACGATATTCAAATATAGAAACTAGATTCATGCTATCTATGTAATTAAGGAAATAACCATCCTTACCTTTTATAACTCGCAAAGGAATCCTAAGAAATCAAGTAAGATCTTGGCAAACTTGAGAAGAAGGTCCTAAACAAGTATATACAACATATTAGGAAAGATCCCTAACAGAAAAGATACCAAAACATCCAACACGGACCAACCTGGAGTTGCTGTACTCATTGGTCGAGTGGATTGGTCGATGGTCCAATCGACCAATCAATCGACCAATGCAGACGAAAGAGCCTAAAAAAACAGAGTTTTAAGATATGAAATCCGAATTTGGTGGTTCAAAAGGGTACTAATCAAGGGGTAAACTACATCAGTAGTATTCTAACATATAGGGGACCTCAAAACACCAATCAAATCAAGACATCAAGATCCAAATTAGGAAACAAAAAGTTACCATAATTAGATCAACCATGGATCTTGATGAATTCGAAATAGAAATCAAAGACAAGAACAATAGGAGGATGGATCATTGCTTCAGGTAAAGGTATCATGAAAACATACTTAGATCTTCAAGGAAAAGGCTTAGAAGCATAAATCTAAATAAGGAAATAAAACCTACCATATATGTAACTACCATGCTTCATGAAGAACACATAGTATGGTAGAAGAGAACAATTAGAGATTGATAGATCATGGATCATGGAAAGAAAACACAGTAATTAACTACTAACATGATCAATATAGAAGATCCAAAGAGATTAGAATTCAAATCAGAAGTTTAACAAGATTAGATCATGGTTTGATCATGATTCCTTCAAAAGCTTGCAATGATCATGGTTAAGATCATTCTTCTAGCCTCAAATCCTTAGGATGATCATGAGAACATGTTCAGAGATGTTTGCAACAGAAAATGCAGCATCTCTTCTACTGTCTCAACTCAAAAAGGAAAGAAAAACAAAGATGGAGGAGAAGAAGAGAGAGTAGACATACCTTTTGATGCAAAAGGAAGAGTTTCGACGAAGATCCGTCAAGAAAACACCAAGGATGCAAGGGAGATGACTTGCAGAGGTCTTTGGTTCATTCCAGAGAGTTTGGAGGCAGCAAATACGAAGTAGACTCGAGATTGGACTTAAATAGAGCAAGAAAAACCTAATTGCCAAAGACAGCACTCATTGGTCGAGTGGATTGGTCGACGAGCCCAGTCGACCAATCAGTCGACCAATGCTGACAGCAAGTCCAAAACGAGGGAATTGAAGGCCCAGATCAAATCCAATCCTAAAGGGGGTTTGCACACAAGTCAAGTGACTTACCTAATAGGTAGAAATGCCTTCAAACCAAGATAGAGAGCACTCCAAGTCCATCAACTAATCCGATCTTCATCAAGATTCAGTTTCCATAAATAGAACTTCATCATCAACTTTCATGGATTCAAAGCCAGACACCAAGTCCTCCACTGGGATGGCCCAAAGCTGACTTCTTACTTTACTCCGGGTCATCGGACCTACAATTTACAAGGTTTCCGGGTCAAGGTTAGGGCTGGGTTTTACATTCTCCCCCCTTTAAAGAAATTTCGTCCTCGAAATTGAAAGCGTACCTGTGCTTCCAAAGAGGTAAGGAAACTTCTCCTTCATGTCTTCTTCCTTCTCCCAAGAAGCTTCTTCAGGGGTATGGTTCTTCCACCGAATCTTCACCAAAGGGATGGTGCGATTCCGCAGCTGCTTGTCCTTCCTATACAAGATTTCGGCCGGTTCTTCATCGTAGGTCAAATCAGCACTAAGTCCTTCAGGTGCTTGCTGCAAAATGTGTTCCGGATTCTCTATGTATTTTCGGAGCATCAAAATATGAAACACATTGTGAACACCAGCAAGAGGCGGAGGTAATGCTAATCGATACGCAACAGGTCCAACCTTTTCCAAAATCTCGAAAGGTCCAATGTAACGAGAGCTAAGCTTTCCCTTAACATTGAATCTCATCACACCCTTCATTGGTGAAACTTTCAGAAAAACTTTCTCTCCAACTTGAAATTCCAAATCGGTCTTTCTCTTATCAGCATAAGATTTCTGTCTTGACTGGGCAGACTTAATCCTTTCTCTTATCATATCTACCATAGCACTCGTAGCTTCAATCATTTCAGGACTTAAGACTTTTCTTTCACCTGTCTCAGTCCAGTACAAAGGTGTCCTACAAGTACTGCCATACAAAGCCTTGAATGGAGCCATGCCTATTGTTGCTTGATAACTGTTGTTGTAGGCAAACTCAACCAAAGCTAGGTGTTCATCCCAATTACCACCCATATCCACCACACAAGATCCGAGCATGTCTTCCAATGTCTGAATTGTCCGCTCGCATTGTCCATCGACCGTGGATGATGAGCTGTACTCAAGTTCAATTGGGTTCCCAAGGCCTTCTGCAAACTATTCCAAAACCTAAAGGTGAACCTAGGATCACGATCCGAAACAATACTCAATGGCACACCGTGCAGACGAACCACATTATCCACATAAAGCCTTGCTAGCTTATCCAGAGTATGAGTGATCTTCATAGGAATGAAGTGGGCTGATTTGGTCAACCTATCAACAATCACCCACACAGTGTCATTGCCTTTACTTGTCCGAGGCAAGCTAGTCACAAAGTCCATGGAGATATCCTCCCACTTCCAACTAGGAATAGGAAGAGGCTGAAGTAATCCAGATGGAGGTTGTCGAACGGCTTTCACGCGTTGGCAAGTCTCACACTTGGCAACAAAATCATCGACATCCGCCTTCAGACCAATCCACCAAAAATGTTCCTTCAAGTCCTTGTACATCTTGGTGCTTCCCGGGTGTATAGTAAAGACCGATCGGTGTGCTTCCTTCAATATTTCTTTCTTAACTTCTTCATTTGCAGGCACGCACAGTCTTCCTCTAAACAACAAAGCACCATCCATGGATATACCAAAGTCGGGGTCCGACTCAGGATTCGAAGAAATCTTCTCAACTTTGATCAAAAACTCTTGATCAGAACTCTGCAGAGCAACAATCTTATCTCTAAGACCAGATCTTGCCGTCATGGCAGAAAGAATAAAATCAGAATTCTCAGGGACGATTTCCAAATCAAAACTCTCAATAGAAGACCACAATGGTAAACTCAACGCATTAAAATCCAAAGTCTTCTTCTGGTTCTTCCTACTAAGAGCATCAGCAACAACGTTTGCTTTCCCAGGGTGATTCTGAATATCACAATCATAATCGGAGATTAGTTCCAACCATCTCCTTTGTCTCATGTTCAACTCCTTTTGGGTAAAGAAGTATTTCAAACTCTTATGATCCGTGAAAATGGCAATCTTCTCATCGTAAAGGTAATGTCTCCAAATCTTCAAAGCAAAGACAACGGCGGCAAGTTCTAGATCGTGAGTGGGGTAATTCCGCTCATAATCCTTCAATTGCCGAGAAGCATAGGCTACAACCTTGCCATGTTGCATCAGTACACAACCCAAACCAATCTTTGACGCATCGGTATAAACTGTCATACCACCGGAACTATCGGGTATAGTCAAAACCGGGGCACTTGTCAATCTATCTTTCAACTCTTGGAAATTCTTCTCACAGGCGTCAGACCAAACAAACTTTTCTTCTTTCCTGGTCAACTTAGTCATAGGAGCAGCCAACCGAGAAAAGTTCTCAATAAACCTTCGGTAGTAACCCGCCAATCCAAGAAAACTTCTTATTTCCGTTACTGACTTCGGTCTTTCCCAATCAGCCACAGCTTGGACCTTTTCAGGATCGACACGAATACCTTCGGCTGAAACTACATGACCAAGGAATACCACTCTCTTAAGCCAGAAATCACACTTGCTAAACTTAGCGAACAACTTCTTTTCTCGCAACCTTTGCAAAGTGAAACTTAGATGACTCGCATGCTCTTCTTCGCTCTTTGAATAGATCAAGATGTCATCAATGAAACAATCACAAACTTATCAAGCACATCATGAAATACTCGGTTCATGAGGTCCATGAACACCGCAGGAGCATTGGTCAATCCGAAGGGCATGACTCTAAACTCGTAGTGACCATACCGCGTTCGGAAAGCTGTCTTGAAGATATCACTAGACTTCACTTTCAATTGGTGATATCCGGACCTTAAGTCAATCTTTGAGAACACAACTCGCACCCTTCAACCGATCGAAGAGATCATCAATTCTGGGCAGCGGATATCTATTCTTGATAGTCAACTTATTCAACTCACGGTAGTCGATGCACAAGCGCATACTACCGTCTTTCTTCTTGACGAACAAGACCGGAGCTCCCCAAGGTGACACACTAGGCTGTACGAAACCTCTATCAATGAGCTCATTCAACTGATTTTGCAACTCTTTCAACTCAGTAGGAGCCATCCTATACGGAGCTTTAGATACCGGAGTGGCACCAGGGACGAGATCAATAGAAAATTCGACATCCCCGTCCGGAGGCACTCCCGATAGATCATCGGGGAAGACATCAACAAAGTCGCAGACAACTCGACTTCATCGACTCTTTTCTCCACTATACCCTTGCCTTCAGATGAAGCATCATCCACTAGGGCATAGACTTGCATCAGTGCAAAACAGCACCTTCTTACAAACCCTTCTCTTTTCACCCTGAAATTCAAATACCGGACTTCCACAAATATGGAACTGAATCTTCTTTGAGGAACAAAGGAACACAGCTTTGTGGGTTGTCAACCAATCAATTCCCAAAATAACATCGAAGTCCTTCATGTCAAGAATTACAAAATTGGCTTCCAAGTTCTTCTCACCAATCAACACAGGACATTTAGATAACCCCTTATCTAATTTCACAACAGGACCAGTAGGTGTACTAATCAATAAACAACTAGACAACTTCTCAGGGATTAGGTTAGTCTTCTTGATGAATGCAGATGACATGAACGAATGAGATGCACCCGTATCAAATAAGACAAATGCAGAAATAGAAGCAACTAACAATGTACCTGTAATCACTTCATGGCTTGGATCCCGCTCAAAGACGGTAATACTGAAAACTCTACCGAGAGGGAGGAGCAGGAGCACTCTTCACCAGGGGGGGGGGGGGGGGGGGGGGGGGGGGGGGGGGGGGGGGGGGAGGAGGGGGGGGTGGGGGTTGGGGGAGAGAGAGGGGGGGGGGGGGGGGGGGGGGGGGGGGGGGGGGGGGGGGGGGGGGGGGGGCCGGGGGGGGGGGGGGGGGGGGGGGTTTTTTTTTTTTTTTTGGGTAAAGAAGGGTTAGTTTAAATGTTTGACCTTAAAGTTGGACCTTGATTTGATCTTAGCTTGTTGCCTGTAGACCCTTTTGGTTGACGATTTGGTGTCGGAACCCAAGCCCATGGACATTGTCGATGATGCCCCTCACTTGAGAGCATTGTCAGTGTTAGTTTTGAATCTGCGCACCGAAGAGGGGTGAATTAGTTGAAATACCTAATGAACTCCTGTGCTCAATCCAATTATATTTCCTGAAACTAGACTTCTTGATGGACTTCCAAGAGAAAACCCCACTCAATTTGACCCCATATAACCTTCCAAATCCCTGTCCGAAGTTGCTGAACTATGTCTGTCAAATCCTGCTTGCGCATCGAAGAAGATGAGCCTAGTTGGTGAACCTAATGAACTCCAATCCTTTATCCGAAGGTATTTCTAGAAACTACACTTCTTGATTGACTCGTAGAAGAAAACCTCACTCAATTTGACCTTGTATAGCCCTCCGAATCCCTGTTTGAACCTTGCTGTCCTGATTGATCGACTCATTGGTCGACTGGACCAGTAGACCAATCCAATCGACCAATGGTGTCTGAATTTACCAATTTGGTCCTGTCTCCTCTATTTAAGTCAAATCTTGGGATTACTTCGCCTCCTATGCCTCCTAAGCCTCTGGAATGAGTTAGAACCCTAATCTAATCAATTCCCTTGCATTCCTTGGTGATCTCTCACAAGACTTGAAGTAATCTTCTTCCTCTCGCATCAAAGGTATGTCTACTCTCTTTTCTTTCTTCTCCATCTCTGATTTTCTTTCTTTAATCTGTTCTTGGCTGAGATCAGGAAGAAGATGATGCACTCTTGCAACCATCCACTCCATGATCTCATCTTGTTCCTTGAGATCTATGATCATCATCATGATCTCAACCCCAGCCAGTGGAATCTTTGAAAACCCTAACCCTAATCCTTTGAAACCCTAACCGGGTGATTATCTGTGAACCTCTTTGGTAACCTCCCATGTGAGGGAAACCTCATGGGTAATGTGGAGGTTGATCTAAATTCAATATTCTTTAATTCTTCTTGTTGTAATTGGCCAATCATCAATTCCCTACCTCCTGTGATCTTAACCTTTTTATGGGAACCATAAGGGTGAAACCCTAATTTCTTGGGTTAGATCAAGAACCCATCTTTTGACCATGATTATCTTCCCATAATGTTTCTATTAACCTAAACAAGATTTTCTATTATGTTCTTGATTGCAACCATTCACTTTCTTCCTGTGATCATAACCTTTTCATGAGAGCCATAAAGGTTGAAACCCTAATTTCTTGGGTTAAATCAAGAGCCCATCTTTTGACCATGACTTGATGATTTTATCTTCCCATATGATTCTAATACATCCTAGGAAGTTCCCCTTCGAATTTCGGATCAATCCGACTTCAAACGAAGATTTTATGGCCAAAACAGTTTTCACTATTCCGTACTGACTCGATTGGTCGACTGATTGGTCGACTGGGTCAGTAGACCAAGGCAATCGACCAATGAAGTCAGTAGCTTCAATTTTCGCTCGATTTGATTCGTTTGCTCTCTGATCTTTTAGGTATCTTTCCTAATGTTGTATCTATGCTTGTTAGGGTTTTATTTGCCATGTTTGGTGTCTCTCTCTTTGATCTTTGGATTATCTTCGGCGATAATCAGGTAAGGACAGTTAATTCCTTAACTACATAGATTGCTTGTTCTCTGGTTTCTACTTTATGAAACTATGAGATTACCTACTGTTATTGTATTTTAATTCTGATCTCCTACTGTGGGAACAGTAGCACTTATTTATATCATCTTTTCATTGTTTATGTTATATGAATTACTTATTACTGCATAATCTGATGTTGCTTTTACATTCTCTTTTATATGATGAACTACTAATTGTGTATGTCATGACTGATCTGAGAATGTGTTTGCTTAAGTTTGGTTTGGGATTGGGAAGTGTCCTTTTGACACTTCTGTCCTTGGACATTATCGGAAATAGTATGGGATGTTTCCGGGGTTGCCCATCGACACTTTCCCGAATCAATGGTTGTCATACCTAGGGATGTCTAGCAGTGTTTGGCTAGGATACACCCCTGTTATATCAGACCCGATTCGGAAGGGTATTGAGACCGAACGACCCGTGGTAGCAATGGGGATTCACGGGCGCTCAAGACCGGTAACCAACCCGTGAGAGGACGGGAATCACATTGTGGGGGCCATTTATTGGAGGGTTGCATATGGCTAGACTTGGGCTCATTGGCGCTCAAGACCGGTAACCAACCCGTGAGAGGACATGAGAGCTTCCCGTTTACCATATGTGGATAACCAATAGGGTTGATGAGTCCGTAGTCCGAGTTGGTCGGTGCCATAGGATACGCTGACTCTAGTGCGAAGGATACCGGAAAGGATCGTCAGGGACGAGGAATGGACGTATCTGGAACTGAGTTGATATAACTGACTAGATGACTTGCATTGGGCTAGGCTTTTCCCTGACATGCGCCGATACTTTTGCCAAATGGTTGTGAGAGAGTGTGTTGACTTAACCCCCTGCCATGGTTTGTCCTGAGGGATGAAGGACCCATTACCAACCGGCTGCCCAAGAATACCTTAAATGGGTGAGGGAATCCAAGATATCTTAAATGGTTGAGGATGTGAGCGGACCTACCCAAAGAAGTACGGTGCTATGACTTAAAGCATGTCTGCCATAGAGACCAGCATACATAGAGTTAGATGCATTCATACATTATCTGTTTCATATTGCATTGCATCTTGTTATGGTTTGCCACATGTTACCTATGATGTTATGGATTAACTTGCCTTACTGAGTTTCTTTCGAAACTCATTCTTTTTTTTGTACAATCTGTTGTTAGACTTCTCTACAGGTTCGGATTTCTTTGACGGTACGTATGAGGAAGCACAAGGTGAAGAAGATGAAGACTGAAGAACAAGAAGAGCTGACTGAAGATGTGGAATAGTTTCTCTACATTCTTCTAGACTTATCTTTTACTTTACTTGTATTAGCTTAGAGCCTTATTTAGATTTCGATCTACCTTCCGCATGTGTTTGTAGGGTGTATTTCCGCTATACTCTACAGTTGTCTTTTGATTTGGTATCTTGTTATTCCACACTTTGATATTCTATAGTGATCCTTCTGAGATCCTTTCTTGACTTTTATTATAAATTACTTGAACATTATGATTTGTTCTTGCTTTTGATTATGTTATTGTGCGAAATGGATGTGATCGTTCCTAAACTTGATCTTTTGGGCTGTGGATCACACTCTCGGGTATGCCAGATAGGGTGCCGGCTGGGAGGATGTGACAGAATGATATCAGAGCCTAAGTTTTCGGACAATCATAACCATAGAACACAGTAATGAAAGCATCCTTGAGTCATAGATCCAGAAGTGACTCAAACTTTCTTAGAAGTGAATCATAGAAAACTTGGACTAGAAACTTGAACAAACAAAGCATAATATACCAAGCTCGAATAATACACAATAATTAAAGTTTATGACTTGTACTTGGGTTGTAGTCATGGTTAGAGTTCAGTTGTCAGTTTTAAGTTATTGGGTATGTGTGTTGAATTGTGAGTTGAGTCTTACTTTGAAAGTTGTCGTGGTGAGTTGTTTCTGTGAGTAAGTTGTCATTGTGAGGTGTTGTAGTCATGTGTTTTCGTGTAAGTCTGAGTCGGGAGTTGTCGTTGGGAGTAATGGTCGTTAGTAGTCGTTATGAGTTATAGGTCATAACTAAACATTAACAACTATTAATACAACAAAAGAAAATGCATAATGTACAATAACACAAGTGAAACAAACTGAATTTCACTAATCACTTAGGTTTACAAGTATGAGAGAAACTACATCTAAGAAAGCATAAAAGGAAACTTCTAGTACTGTCTATCTAGGTGATCAACTCCGGTGATCTGTCTGGTCCCTTCTAAATTTGATCTCTTTCTCCAGTCGTGTCGTATGTGATGGACCTCCAATCTCACGAAAGCGTGGTATAGGAATCTCCTTGTGTTTCGAAATCTCACCCTGATCCTGATTCTCATCTCCTTGATCATCAATAACATCCTCAACCTGAACTGGAACCCCATTCTCCTTGTGTTTTGAAATCTCACCCTGATCCTGATTCTCATCTCCTTGATCATCAATAACATCCTCAACCTGAACTGGAACCCCATCATGATCATCATTGTATCCATACTCATCATCATCATCATCATCATCATCATCATCATCATCATCATCATCATCATCATCATCATCATCATCATCATCATCATCATCATCATCATCATCATCATCATCATCATCGCATCATCATCATCATCATCATCATCATCATCATCATCATCATCATCATCGTCATCATCATCATCATCATTATCATTATCATACCCCCATCATCATCATCACTGTCATCAGCACTCTCATCCTCTGATCTAACTGCATCTTGAAGCCCCATCTTCCCGATCAACCATGAGCCGATAGAAGATTCAATGTCGCAATCGGTACGTTGCTCTTATCCTTTAACTTCTGCTATTGATCTATTCTTTACTTATGCATTGTATAAATACCATATGCACTGCTTTGATTTATTCTCTGATTGTTCATTGCATATATACCATATGCATTTCGTTGATCTAGTTTTTGCTTGTGCATTGTATAAATACCATATGCACTGCTTTGATTTATCTTTGATTGTGCATTGTATGAATACCACATGCATTGCCCTGATTTATTCTTTACTTATGCATTACATACATATCATATGTGTTGCTTGATTTATTCCTTACTGATGCATTGCATATAGGCCATATGCATTGTTTTGATTTATTCTTACCTTGTGAGTTTTCCTAGTATCTTTGAAGTGCTTGTCAATATTGTTTTGAATTCCTCTTAGCTGTCTGAGAGTCAGCCAAGACTTCAGTGTTCTTTACCTATTAGATCTATTGTTCATTGTACCTTCCATCCCCTGATGAAAGTTCCTCATCTTTTTGGAAGCCCAGGTATGCTTTCAATTTCGGGGACGAAATTATTTTAAGGGGGGGAGAATGTGAGATCCCACCTATTCCTAACCTTGCTGTTGTACCAAATACATATATACCATATGCATTGTTCGATTTATTCTCTGCTGTACGAATTGCCTAGTTTCGTTTGGTAGAAGTTTACCCCAATCTGATCTATTCTCTCCATGATTTCTTCTTGTGCCTTACATTCCCTTTGATAGGAGGATGATCTTAAATCATTCCCATGATTGATCCTTCTATCCCTGCTGTTCTAGAGTGGATCTCCATACACTCTATAACCTTGTAAATTCTCCACATGATGATTTCGAAGAGAAATCAAGTGTGATCTTCATGATTTGTTATTCCTTCTAATTATTTCAAGACTTCAAGCTTTTCATCTCCTATTCTTCAATCAAAGAATTGTAATCTCTCTTGTGTTGTATTGATCTACTCTTGCTATGATTTATTCTTTGAGATTGAGATTATGAAGTAGATGTTGCATCCTTGCAACATATTGATCCTTGCAACCATCTCTTCTACAATCTCCTTTCATTCTTAAAGTTTTATGATCTTCATATTAATCTTCGCCATGATCCTTGTGAAATCTTCATGAAGCCATGATCATACTTTCCATTTGATTTCAAAGCATGTCAGATTTACTCCTTGTCTTCTTACAAAAAGACTTATTGTTATTCGTTTTCCGTGGACTTTGGGAAAAGGAAGCCAAGATAATAGGAAAGTACCCCTGCCTTTTTGAAACCAAGCACTCTCCCAATTTCGAGGACGAAATTATTTTAAGGGGGGGAGAATGTGAAATCCAGCCCAAACCTAGCCAGGGCACCCTTTCTGTTTTGGGTAAAGAAGGGTTAGTTTAAATGTTTGACCTTAAAGTTGGACCTTGATTTGATCTTAGCTTGTTGCCTGTAGACCCTTTTGGTTGACGATTTGGTGTCGGAACCCAAGCCCATGGACATTGTCGATGATGCCCCTCACTTGAGAGCATTGTCAGTGTTAGTTTTGAATCTGCGCACCGAAGAGGGGTGAATTAGTTGAAATACCTAATGAACTCCTGTGCTCAATCCGATTATATTTCCTGAAACTAGACTTCTTGATGGACTTCCAGGAGAAAACCCCACTCAATTTGACCCCATATAACCTTCCAAATCCCTGTCCGAAGTTGCTGAACTATGTCTGTCAAATCCTGCTTGGGCATCGAAGAAGATGAGCCTAGTTGGTGAACCTAATGAACTCCAATCCTTTATCCGAAGGTATTTCTGGAAACTATACTTCTTGATTGACTCGTAGGAGAAAACCTCACTCAATTTGACCTTGTATAGCCCTCCGAATCCCTGTTTGAACCTTGCTGTCCTGATTGGTCGACTCATTGGTCGACTGGACCAGTAGACCAATCCAATCGACCAATGGTGTCTGAATTTACCAATTTGGTCCTGTCTCCTCTATTTAAGACAAATCTCGGGATTACTTCGCCTCCTATGCCTCCTAAGCCTCTGGAATGAGTTAGAACCCTAATCTAATCAATTCCCTTGCATTCCTTGGTGATCTCTCACAAGACTTGAAGTAATCTTCTTCCTCTCGCATCAAAGGTATGTCTACTCTCTTTTCTTTCTTCTCCATCTCTGATTTTCTTTCTTTAATCTGTTCTTGGCTGAGATCAGGAAGAAGATGATGCACTCTTGCAACCATCCACTCCATGATCTCATCTTGTTCCTTGAGATCTATGATCATCATCATGATCTCAACCCCAGCCAGTGGAATCTTTGAAAACCCTAACCCTAATCCTTTGAAACCCTAACCCGGGTGATTATCTCGTGAACCTTTTGACCCCCTGGTAACCTCCCATGTGAGGGAAACCTCATGGGTAATGTGGAGGTTGATCTAAATTCAATATTCTTTAATTCTTCTTGTTGTAATTGGCCAATCATCAATTCCCTCCCTCCTGTGATCTTAACCTTTTTATGGGAACCATAAGGGTGAAACCCTAATTTCTTGGGTTAGATCGAGAACCCATCTTTTGACCATGATTATCTTCCCATAATGTTTCTATTAACCTAAACAAGATTTTCTATTATGTTCTTGATTGCAACCATTCCCTTTCTTCCTGTGATCATAACCTTTTCATGAGAGCCATAAAGGTTGAAACCCTAATTTCTTGGGTTAAATCAAGAACCCATCTTTTGACCATGACTTGATGATTTTATCTTCCCATATGATTCTAATACATCCTAGGAAGTTCCCCTTCGAATTTCGGATCAATCCGACTTCAAACGAAGAAGTTATGGCCAAAACAGTTTTCACTATTCCGTACTGACTCGATTGGTCGACTGATTGGTCGACTGGGTCAGTAGACCAAGGCAATCGACCAATGAAGTCAGTAGCTTCAATTTTCGCTCGATTTGATTTGTTTGCTCTCTGATCTTTTAGGTATCTTTCCTAATGTTGTATCTATGCTTGTTAGGGGTTTATTTTCCATGTTTGGTGTCTCTCTCTTTGATCTTTGGATTATCTTCGGCGATAATCAGGTAAGGACAGTTAATTCCTTAACTACATAGATTGCTTGTTCTCTGGTTTCTACTTTATGAATCTATGAGATTACCTACTGTTATTGTATTTTAATTCTGATCTCCTACTGTGGGAACAGTAGCACTTATTTATATCATCTTTTCTTTGTTTATGTTATATGAATTACTTATTACTGCATAATCTGATGTTGCTTTTACATTCTCATTTATATGATGAACTACTGATTGTGTATGTCATGACTGATCTGAGAATGTGTTTGCTTAAGTTTGGTTTGGGATTGGGAAGTGTCCTTTTGACACTTCTGTCCTTGGACATTATCGGAAATAGTATGGGATGTTTCCGGGGTTGCCCATCGACACTTTCCCGAATCAATGGTTGTCATACCTAGGGATGTCTAGCAGTGTTTGGCTAGGATACACCCCTGTTATATCAGACCCGATTCGGAAGGGTATTGAGACCGAACGACCCGTGGTAGCAATGGGGATTCACGGGCGCTCAAGACCGGTAACCAACCCGTGAGAGGACGGGAATCACATTGTGGGGGCCATTTATTGGAGGGTTGCATATGGCTAGACTTGGGCTCATTGGCGCTCAAGACCGGTAACCAACCCGTGAGAGGACATGAGAGCTTCCCGTTTACCATATGTGGATAACCAATAGGGTTGATGAGTCCGTAGTCCGAGTTGGTCGGTGCCATAGGATACGCTGACTCTAGTGCGAAGGATACCGGAAAGGATCGTCAGGGACGAGGAATGGACGTATCTGGAACTGAGTTGATATAACTGACTAGATGACTTGCATTGGGCTAGGCTTTTCCCTGACATGTGCCGATACTTTTGCCAAATGGTTGTGAGAGAGTGTGTTGACTTAACCCCCTGCCATGGTTTGTCCTGAGGGATGAAGGACCCATTACCAACCGGCTGCCCAAGAATACCTTAAATGGGTGAGGGAATCCAAGATATCTTAAATGGTTGAGGATGTGAGCGGACCTACCCAAAGAAGTACGGTGCTATGACTTAAAGCATGTCTGCCATAGAGACCAGCATACATAGAGTTAGATGCATTCATACATTATCTGTTTCATATTGCATTGCATCTTGTTATGGTTTGCCACATGTTACCTATGATGTTATGGATTAACTTGCCTTACTGAGTTTCTTTCGAAACTCATTCTTTTTTTTGTACAATCTGTTGTTAGACTTCTCTACAGGTTCGGATTTCTTTGACGGTACGTATGAGGAAGCACAAGGTGAAGAAGATGAAGACTGAAGAACAAGAAGAGCTGACTGAAGATGTGGAATAGTTTTCTCTACATTCTTCTAGACTTATCTTTTACTTTACTTGTATTAGCTTAGAGCCTTATTTAGATTTCGATCTACCTTCCGCATGTGTTTGTAGGGTGTATTTCCGCTATACTCTACAATTGTCTTTTGATTTGGTATCTTGTTATTCCGCACTCTGATATTCTATAGTGATCCTTCTGAGATCCTTTCTTGACTTTTATTATAAATTACTTGAACATTATGATTTGTTCTTGCTTTTGATTATGTTATTGTGCGAAATGGATGTGATCGTTCCTAAACTTGATCTTTTGGGCTGTGGATCACACTCTCGGGTATGCCAGATAGGGTACCGGCTGGGAGGATGTGACAGAGGGCTTCTGAACAAAAGGCCTTGCACTTGCACTTGCTGGTGGTCGGTTTCCGCCATACTGTCTAAACTGGCCGGGCTGCTGAAAACCCGTGTTCTGACCTACACTCTTAGCCTGAAAGGTAGGAGTGGGGTAGGGTGTAGGTCTCACAAAACGACGGTCATTACGATCCACCAAACCAGAATTCCTTGACTGCCAAGGCTTTTGCACACGAGCACTTTCCTTCTCTGTTTCTTCCAACTTCTTCGCGTTCTGCACCACTTGAGCATAGCTCACTATAGGCTGGACTGTGAGGTAAGCTTTAATGGCAGGGCACAGTCCTTTGAAGAACTTCTTTGCTTTGGCGAGGTCATCCTTCGGAGAATGCGGAGCAAAGAAATGAAGCTCCTCGAACTTCGTTGGTACTCCAACACTGACAGAGATCCCCGAGTAAGAATCATGAACTCGGCTTCCTTCGCATCTTTTACTGCCTCGGGAAAGTAATTCATACAAAAAGCCTCTTTAAACAGCTGCCAAGTTACAACTCCTGCATGCAAACCTTCCAAAACAGGCCGAGTGGAGATCCACCATGCATCAGCTTCTTGTTGTAACCTGTTCAAACAAACAGAATCTTTCCGAGCTTCCGAGCATTGCGGATGTCGGAAAGCCTTCTCCAACTCACGAAGCCACTTGTTAGGAAACTCTCCATCAGGCGAGTATGAGGAGTTCCAGCTAAACCTCCCGCATTCAGGACTGCGGCATGAGGATTCACATTAGCACCAGCCCGGGTCTCATTATGCAGAGTCATGAAACCCACCAACATCTGGTTGAACCGAGCCGCTTGTTGCTTGCATCATATTGCCCATAATATTGGCAATATCTCGAAAACTTCCAACATTCGGGGCAACAGGTATCTCATGAGTACCCTGATCAACATTTGGTATCTCACCACCACCATGACCACTGGATTCACCACGCCCACTTCTCAGAGTAACCATTTTGCAAAACCGAGAACATCAAAATACCGAATTTCGAAGTTTCAACATAAACCACAAGCCCAAATGATTTGAAAACTTAAATCATGCTTAAATATATCCATATAGTCATCAAACAATAATCCATAAGGCAAAAATCACATTTTCCAAAAATTCAACAGAAATTGAGGTCTCTGTGACCATTGGTCGAGTGATTGGTCGGCGACCCGATCGACCAATGAGTCGACCAATGCAGACAGAATGCGAAAATTCGCATTATAAGCCTCATTTTCACATTCCAACCTCATTCTAACTTCTTCCAAAGGTAAGAGAGCTCTAGGGAAAGTCTCCAAGAGTTCTCACAAGTGTTCTTGAGGTGATTTGGTGCTTCAACAACAACACCACAACACACAATCTTCACAAACAAGGTAAATCTCTCATTCTTTCTTCCATTTTCATCTTCTCATGCTTGCATTTCAATAAAACCATGCTTTACTTGTATCCAATGCTAGAAATCATGCTTAGGAATGCTTAGAAACATATTCCCTAGGTTTTAAACACAATGCCATGCATAGACAACAAGTTTTAACATAATGGTGTTCATCTCGCAAAGTTTTCATACCGAAATCGATATCTTTAGAAAAATTCCGTTTTCTCTCAAACCGCTTGAAATTTTTGCACAAGATCAAATGCTACATGCTCAAGATGACATTGTAGATAGGTCCATACAATTTGATTTAACCAATTTCAACTTTTCAAAAATCCAATTTTGACCTAAATTGCAAAATCCCTAAATTTCCTTCTTGCTGAATTTTTCGCTTTAATCCAAGTTTTCGATCAATTTTCACCAAACAAACTTCATAGTCCTGAAATTCCAAGTATTGCGCACATGCTAGTATGTTCAAATCAAATTTCCCCCAAATTTGAAATTTTCCGAAAAATTACGAAAATACCCTTTTGGCTCAAATCTTAAAATAGCACTAACCGAAATTGTCTCTTGTCTCTTTCACGGATACCCACTATGCGAGAGGGGAGGGCGAGGACGAGGTAGAGGTCGTGGTCGCATTGTAGGTGCTCTTAGGGGCGAGAGGTCGGGTTCCTTCGAGCCTAGACGGGAGGTTAGGAGACCGGACACTGTTTGACACACCTCGGGCCGAGTTCCTGTACGAGGCCTACTTCAGATTCTGCAATATCGAGATGGGACGTCTACTTCACTTACGCCAGCTCGGAGCCTTTAGGATTCGGCGGAGAGATTCGACACATTGCGGTGGACTCATCTCTTCACCGAGGATCCGCCGGTATACCGGAACTAGTGAGGTTGTTCTTCGACAACCTTACCTACACGAGAGGAGGCTCGAGGCCAAGGACATCCACTTAGACTTGTCCTCGGGAGCGGGAGGGTCTTCCGGACTCGATTCGCTTCTCTACCCGGACATCGGCTGAGATCTTGCGGGTTCCTTACTATCCACAGCGGTGTGTGTGGATACCTGCAGGAGCAGATCCGGACAGCCATCCGATGCCGTACGAGCTTCGCGGGATATGCTCTACGCTATGGGATAGCCGTCGATGCTTCACTCCGTGGACCAGCGGACGGATGACGGATTCGCACGGATTATCGGTCGCATAGTCGGCCGAAACATTATGCCGAAAGCCGGACATCACCATCGGGTCACGGTGATGGAGGCCTTAGTCATCTACCGCATCTACATGGGCTTCGAGATCGATCTCTCCTACATCATTCAGCAGGTCATGCTAGACTTAGTTCTCGCGGCCTAGCATGCGGAACCTTTGCTATGGGAGGCTACTAACTTTGATCTTCGGGCATTTCGGGGTGAGTTTCGAGGATACACCGGTGGACACCGGTTCACGGGGATACTCTATTGGGACTCGGACCATTCGCGGATGAGACTACAGCGATCGGAGAGATCTCCTGGTTCGGAGGGTGAGGATGATGATGAATCGGAGGATGAGGATCAGGGGTCAGAGGATGGAGGAGAGGATATCGGTCCGATAGTGATGATCGGGCCGGAGATGATGCAGATATGCACGAGGCTGAGCCTCGTGCATCACGAGTTTCCTTCATCACACTTCGAGGCGGGTGGCCCTTCACATGCGGTTCCGGAGACTTCGGATCTTGGAGCACAGATGAGATCAATGACTTCCATGCTAGAGAGGATGGAGGTCGGACAGAGCAGATGTACGAGAGGATGGAGTCACGACAGGATAGGATAGAGCATCGGGTGACTCGGCTAGCGGAGGAGTTCGAGCATACGAGAGATCGAGAAGATCACCTAGATAGACTGTACCCTAGGATTTCCATTTATGCATTTCGGATGTAATCGTTGTAAAAACTTTTGAAATTAATGAAGTTCATTTTGTTTCCCTTTAATTATTGTATGTTATGCACCTTTCTTTTCCTTGCATTAGTGACATTTGTTCAAGTATAATTATGGTATGTTATTCGGAAATGTTCTGTTATGCCTCAAAGGTCAAGTTTCTAATTCAATGTTCTATTATTCACTTCTAAGAGTAGAAGAGTCATTTCAGATCAATGACTCGAGAATGTTCAGGTTATTGTCTTTTGTAGTTAGGATATGCTCGAACCTTGGGCTCTGATACCATTCTGTCACGTCCTCCCAGCCGGTACCCTATCTGGCATGCCCGAGAGTGTGATCCACAGCCCGAAGATCAGGTATCGAGTGATCAACCTCCCACATAAACAATAACATAATCATGAACAATCATAATAAAAGTGCGGAAGATAAACCATAGATCCAATAAAGAAAGAACGAATCATAAATGAATCAGAATGATAGATATAATCGAGTGTCAAACGAGATAAGTAAAGTGAGGCAAAAATCCCACTCTACAACCAGCGGAAAAGTAGCTCCGAAAGAGTAAAACCGGACAAAATCTAATCCCAGTAGCAAGTACATTGGGTAACTTAATTGTTCTCCACTTTATAGACAACATCCTTATAAGTGTAAATCTCATAAATGGCACAAGGACGCTTCCACTCAATGGTCGGACTAAGCATCGTACGGAGCATAACCACTCGCGGGATCTTCAGTGTAATTGTGGTAACCACAATCACCTTCCTGGAGATATGTCTCCTCGCCTTGCGCTTCTTCATAGGGACCGTCATAGTATTCAGTACCTACAGGATAGTCTAACAAACATTGTACAATAAAGCAATGAGTTTCAAAGAAACTCAAGTAAAGGCGATTAAAATCCATAATAACATAAATGGCGAGGATTCCGAACAAACATAAATGCAATATGATATGAGACAAGCAATGAATGAATGAATCTAACTCTATGTATGCTGGTCTCTATTGGCAGACATGCTTTAAGTCATAGCACCGTACTTCTTTAGGAAGGTCCGCTCACATCCTCAACCATTTAAGATATCTTGGATTCTCTCACGGATCATTTCACCGGTCTTGAGCAGCCGATTGGTAATGGGTCCTTCATCCCTCGGGACAAACCATGGCGGGGGTTAAGTCAACACACTCTCTCACAACCATTTGGTATAAGTACTTGGCGCATGTCGGGGTAAAACCTAGCCAAATGCAAGTCTTCTACTTAGTTACATCAAGTCAGATCCAGATACGTCCATTCCTCGTCCCTGACGATCCTTTCCGGTATCCTTCACACTAGAGTCCTCATAGTCCCTGACTACGGACTCATCAACCCTATTGATCATCCACATATGGTAAACGGGAAGCTCTCACGTCCTCTCACGGGTTGGTTACCGGTCTTAAGCGCCCGTGAGCCCAAGTCTAACCATATGCAACCCTACCAATAAATGGCCCCCACAATGTGATTCCTATCCTCTCACGGGTTGGTTACCGGTCTTGAGCGCCCATGAATCCCCATTGCTACCACGGGTCGTTCGGTCTCAATACCCCTCCTGTCACGCCCTCCCAGCCGGTACCCTATCTGGCATACCCGAGAGTGTGATCCACAGCCCGAAGATCAGGTATCGAGTGATCAACCTCCCACATAAACAATAAAATAATCATGAACAATCATAATAAAAGTGCGGAAGATAAACCATAGATCCATTAAAGAAAGGATGAATCATAAATGAATAAGAATAATAGATATAATCAGAGTGTCAAACAGATAAGTAAAGTGAGGCAAAAATCCCACTTTACAACCAGCGGAAAAGTAGCTCTAAAAGAATAAACTAGACAAAATCTAATCCCAGTAGCAAGTACATTGGGTAACTAAATTGTTCTCCACTTTATAGACAACATCCTTATAAGTGTAAATCTCATAAATGGCACAAGGACGCTTCCACTCAATGGTCGGACTAAGCATCGTACGGAGCATAACCACTCGCGGGATCTTCGAGTAATTGTGGTAACCGCAATCACCTTCCCGGAGATATGCCTCTTCGCCTTGCGCTTCTTCATAGGGACCGTCATAATACTCTCAAGACTGCAGGATAGTCTAACAAACATTGTACAATAAAGGAATGAGTTTCAAAGAAACTCGGTAGAAGGCGATTAAAATCCATAATAACATAAATGGCGGGATTCCGAACAATCATAAATGCAATATGATATGAGACAAGCAATGAATGAATGAATCTAACTCTATGTATGCTGGTCTCTATTGGCGGACATGCTTTAAGTCATAGCACCGTACTTCTTTAGGAAAGTCCACTCACATCCTCAACCATTTAAGATATCTTGGATTCTCTCACGGATCATTTCACCGGTCTTGAGCAGCCGATTGGTAATGGGTCCTTCATCCCTCAGGACAAACCTTGGCAGGGGGTTAAGTCAACACACTCTCTCACAACCATTTGGTATAATTACTGGCGCATGTCGGGGTAAAACCTAGCCAAATGCAAGTCTTCTACTTAGTTACATCAAGTCGGATCCAGATACTTCCATTCCTCGTCCCCGACGATCCTTTCCGGTATCCTTCACACTAGAGTCCTCATAGTCCCTGACTACGGACTCATCAACCCTATTGATCATCCACATATGATAAACGGGAAGCTCTCACGTCCTCTCACGGGTTGGTTACCGGTCTTAAGCGCCCGTGAGCCCAAGTCTAACCATATGCAACCCTACCAATAAATGGCCCCCACAATGTGATTCCTGTCCTCTCACGGGTTGGTTACCGGTCTTGAGCGCCCATGAATCCCCATTGCTACCACGGGTCGTTCGGTCTCAATACCCCTCCGATTAGGGTCTGATATAACAGGACATCCTAGCCAAACACTACTAGACAATCCTAGATATGTCATCCAACAGTTTAGGAAGGTGTCCAGAGGGCATCTTCGGAAACATCCCATAATATTCCCGTAGTAGTCCAAGGACAGAAGTGTCAAAAGGACACCTCTCCTTTCCAAACCATACTTAAGCATACACATGCATCAATTCATATCATCACATATATGGTAACTTCATATATGGAAAGAAATCAATAATTACAATCACTTGTATAACATTGGTAAGTAAATCATACATGAATGAATCAATTCAATATGAATAAGTAATGCTACTGTAATCAAATTTATGCAACAGTAGTATATCATTGTAAGAATCTAATTTAGGAATCATATCTATGATATTCAAATATAGAAACTAGATTCATGCTATCTATGTAATTAAGGAAATAACCATCCTTACCTTTTATAACTCGCAAAGGAATCCTAAGAAATCAAGTAAGATCTTGGCAAACTTGAGAAGAAGGTCCTAAACAAGTATATACAACATATTAGGAAAGATCCCTAACAGAAAAGATACCAAAACATCCAACACAGACCAATTCTGGAGTTGCTTGTACTCATTGGTCGAGTGGATTGGTCGACTGGCCCAGTCGACCAATGCAGACAGTAGCCTAAAAAAAAACAGAGTTTTAAGATATGAAATCCGAATTTGGTGGTTCAAAAGGGTACTAATCAAGGGGTAAACTACATCAGCAGTATTCTAACATATAGGGGACCTCAAAACACCAATCAAATCAAGATATCAAGATCCAAATTAGGAAACAAAAAGTTACCATAATTAGATCAACCATGGATCTTGATGAATTCGAAATAGAAATCAAAGACAAGAACAATAGGAGGATGGATCATTGCTTCAGGTAATGGTATCATGAAAACATACTTAGATCTTCAAGGAACAAGGCTTAGAAGCATAAATCTAAATAAGGAAATAAAACCTACCATATATGTAACTATCATGCATCATGAAGAACACATAGTATGGTAGAAGAGAACAACTAGAAATTGATAGATTATGGATCATGGAAGGAAAACACAGTAATTAACTACTAACATGATCAATCATAGAAGATCCAAAGAGATCAGAATTCAAATCAGATGTTTAACAAGATTAGAACATGGTTTGATCATGATTCCTTCAAAAGCTTGCAATGATCTTGGTAAAGATCATTGTTCTAGCCTCAAATCCTTAGGATGACAATGAGAACATGTTCAGAGATGTTTGCAACAGAGAATGCAGCATCTCTTCTACTGTCTCAACTCAGAAAGGAAAGAAAAACAAAGATGGAGGAGAAGAAGAGAGAGTAGACATACCTTTTGATGCAAAAAGAAGAGTTTCGACGAAGATCCGTCAAGAAAACACCAAGGATGCAAGGGAGATGACTTGCAGAGGTCTTTGGTTCGTTCCAGAGAGTTTGGAGGCAGCAAATACGAAGTGGACTCGAGATTGGACTTAAATAGAGCAAGAACAACCTAATTGCCAAAGACAGCACTCATTGGTCGAGTGGATTGGTCGACTAGCCCAGTCGACCAATCAGTCGACCAATGCTGACAGCAAATCCAAAACAGGGAATTGAAGGCCTAGATCAAATCCAATCCTAAAGGGGTTTTGCACACAAGTCAAGTGACTTACCTAATAGGTAGAAATGCCTTCAAACCAACATAGAGAGCACTCCAAGTCCATCAACTAATCAGATCTTCATCAAGATTCAGTTTCCATAAATAGAACTTCATCATCAACTTTCATGGATTCAAAGCCAGACACCAAGTCCTCTACTGGGATGGCCCAAAGCTGACTTCTTACTTTACTTCGGGTCACTGGACCTACAAATAACAAGGTTTCGGGCCCGGGGGGGGGGGGGGTGCCCCCCCCCTTAGGATGGGCCACAAAAAAGCGCCCCCCAACAAAAAAATAAAAAAAAATCTTAAATATATTTTACAAATTTTTTAAAATTTTTGTCCAGAGGGCATCTCCGGAAACATCCCATAATATTCCCGTAGTAGTCCAAGGACAGAAGTGTCAAAAGGACACCTCTCCTTTCCAAACCATACTTAAGCATACACATGCATCAATTCATATCATCACATATATGGTAACTTCATATATGGAAAGAAATCAATAACTACAATCAACTTGTATATAATTGGTAAGTAAATCATACATGAATCAATTTAAGCAATGCTACTGTAATCAAGGTTATGCAGCAGTAGTATATCGTTGTAAGAATCTAATTTAGAAAACATATCAACGATATTCAAATATAGAAACTAGATTCATGCTATCTATGTAATTAAGGAAATAACCATCCTTACCTTTTATAACTCGCAAAGGAATCCTAAGAAATCAAGTAAGATCTTGGCAAACTTGAGAAGAAGGTCCTAAACAAGTATATACAACATATTAGGAAAGATCCCTAACAGAAAAGATACCAAAACATCTAACACAGACCAATTCTGGAGTTGCTGTACTCATTGGTCGAGTGGATTGGTCGACTGGTCCAGTCGACCAATGTAGACAGTAGCCTAAAAAAACAGAGTTTTAAGATATGAAATCCGAATTTGGTGGTTCAAAAGGGTACTAATCAAGGGGTAAACTACATCAGTAGTATTCTAACATATAGGGGACCTCAAAACACCAATCAAATCAAGACATCAAGATCCAAATTAGGAAACAAAAAGTTACCATAATTAGATCAACCATGGATCTTGATGAATTCGAAATAGAAATCAAAGACAAGAACAATAAGAGGATGGATCATTGCTTCAGGTAAAGGTATCATGAAAACATACTTAGATCTTCAAGGAAAAGGCTTAGAAGCATAAATCTAAATAAGGAAATAAAACCTACCATATATGTAACTACCATGCTTCATGAAGAACACATAGTATGGTAGAAGAGAACAATTAGAGATTGATAGATCATGGATAATGGAAAGAAAACACAGTAATTAACTACTAACATGATCAATATAGAAGATCCAAAGAGATTAGAATTCAAATCAAAAGTTTAACAAGATTAGATCATGGTTTGATCATCATTCCTTCAAAAGCTTGCAATGATCATGGTTAAGATCATTGTTCTAGCCTCAAATCCTTAGGATGATCATGAGAACATGTTCAGAGATGTTTGCAACAGAAAATGCAGCATCTCTTCTACTGTCTCAACTCAAAAAGGAAAGAAAAACAAAGATGGAGGAGAAGAAGAGAGAGTAGACATACCTTTTGATGCAAAAGGAAGAGTTTCGACGAAGATACGTCAAGAAAACACCAAGGATGCAAGGGAGATGACTTGCAGAGGTCTTTGGTTCGTTCCAGAGAGTTTGGAGGCAGCAAATACGAAGTAGACTCGAGATTGGACTTAAATAGAGCAAGAAAAACCTAATTGCCAAAGACAGCACTCATTGGTCGAGTGGATTGGTCGACTGGCCCGATCGACCAATCGATCGACCAATGTCGACAAGAAGTCCAAAACAGGGAATTGAAGGCCCAGATCAAATCCAATCCTAAAGGGGTTTTGCACACAAGTCAAGTGACTTACATAATAGGTAGAAATGCCTTCAAACCAAGATAGAGAGCACTCCAAGTCCATCAACTAATCCGATCTTCATCAAGATTCAGTTTCCATAAATAGAACTTCATCATCAACTTTCATGGATTCAAAGCCAGACACCAAGTCCTCCACTGGGATGGCCCAAAGTTGACTTCTTACTTTACTCCGGGTCATTGGACCTACAATTTACAAGGTTTCCGAGTCAAGGTTAGGGCTGGGTTTTACATTAGCTATTAATCCTTAGGAAGATCATGAGAGACAAGTTCAGAGATGTTTGCAACAGAGAATGCAGCATCTCCTCTACTGTCTCAACTCAAAAAGGAAAGAAAACAAGGATAAAGAAGAAGAAGAGAGTGTAAACATACCTTTTTGTGTAAGAACAAGAGTTTTGACGAAGATCCGTCAAGATAAACACCAAGGACGCAAGGGAGATGACTTGCAGAGGTCTTTGGTTCGTTCCAAAGAGTTTGGAGGCAAAAAAATACGAAGTAGACTCGAGATTGGACTTAAATAGAGCAAGCAAGACCTAATTACCAAAGACAGAACCCATTGGTTGAGTGGATTGGTTGACTGGTCCAGTCGACCAATGAGTCGACCAATCAGTTCAGCAACTTCTAAACAGGGAATTGAAGGCCCAGATCAAATCCAACCCTAAAGGGGTTTCGCACACATACCAAGTGACTTACCTAATAGGTAGAAATGCCTTCAAACCATGATAGAGAGCACTCCAAGTCCATCAACTAATCCGATCTTCATCAAGATTCAGTTTCCATAAATAGAACCTCATCGTCAACACTCATGGATTCAAAGCCAGACACCAAGTCCTCCACTGGGATGGCCCAAAGCTGACTTCTTACTTTACTTTGGGTCACTAGACCTACAAATAACAAAGTTTCCGGGTCAAGGTTAGGCTGGGTTTCACATCTAGGGTGTCAACACTGACTTTGGAACCATTCTTGGTGGTCCTTGAATTTAATTACAACTTGATTAAGGTAAGGACAGTCGTTAACTTAAGTATGTTAATTACATCAACATGCTTACATTATGGGAAGTTAATGATTATGTTAATACGAGTATTTCCGTTACCATACATGACTGTTAAATGTTTCTTATCAGTAATACAATGTCATATATTATTTAGAACATCATGTTCAATTATGCTTTATGAATTTAAATATGATCAATCATGCTATGATATACATTGTTATATGATGAATTATTGATTCGAGTATGATATGATGAGATTGAGCTTGTGATTGATTACGTATGACTTGGGATTGGGAGGTGTCCTTTTGACACTTCTGTCCTTGGGCATCAGAGGGAATAGTATGGGATGTTCTCCGATGGTGCCTATCGACACTTCCCGGGTCATTGGGTGACATATATAGGGTTGTCTAGGTGTATGGTTAGGATATTTTCCTTGTCGTATCAGACCCAAATCGGAAGGGTATTGAGACCAAACGACCCGTGGTAGAATATGAGCGAGAGTACTCAAGACCGGTATCCACTCCGTGAGAGGGCTTGAACTATATTGCAGATACCCGAAAGGGGCCATTTATTGGTAGGGTTGCATATGGATAGACTTGGGCTCACGGGCGCTTAAGACCGGTAACCAATCCGTGAGAGGACGTGAGAGCTTCCCGTTTACTATATGTGGACGACCAATAGGGTTGGTGAGTCCGGTGAGTAATGTCACATCCACCCAGCCGGTACCCCATTTGGAATACCCGGGATGTGATCCACAGTCCAAGGATCAATAATCTGAGGTCCATGCCTTCCACATACACGGTAACACAATCATGAAAAAAAAAAATACAATGGTAAAAACAACTAATATCAAGTATCATGAATAAGACAAGATTAACTAAATCAGAGTGCGGAATATAGATAATAAATAAGGTATGATCAAAATCATAAAGGGTGAGAAGGTATGGTAGTCACCCTCTCAGAGCAGCGGAAAAGTATTAAATCAAGTTAGTTACATATCCAAGTATCACCGGAATAATTCAAGACAAGTTAATTACAAAATCTAAGGTTCCACAAATACACCAGGGGAATGGGGCACTATGCTAGGGTTTCTTCTATACTAATGGTAGTCTCCTCAATAGTAATGATGAAGTAAACCCAGCGCTGCCGCTCCCGCACAACTGTGGGGCTAACCCTGGTGCGAATAATAATTCTCCTCGGCTCCAATATACAAATCCTCACCGACGCCACTACCTGGAGGGTAGTATGTGGAATCAGAGTCCGCCTCATAGGAGGTGCCATCGTAATCTTCGGTACCTGGAATGTAATCCAAAACATTTGCACAAAAGGAATGAGTTCGAAGAACTCAAAGAAGGAAGTTATTCCATAATTAGAAATCATACACATTCGTAACATATAATAATGCAATGTGACATGGAACATATGATGCAGATATGAGCCTAACTCTATGAATGCTGGTCTCTAAGGTAGACATGCTTTAAGTCATAGCACCGTACTTCTCTGGGTCGTCAATCACTCTCCCATTTCCATATCTTGGGAATGCCCGGGGAAGATCGGTAAAGTCATCAAAAACCA
Organism: Hakea prostrata; assembly: GCF_041222555.1. NCBI lineage: Eukaryota > Viridiplantae > Streptophyta > Magnoliopsida > Proteales > Proteaceae > Hakea > Hakea prostrata. Next base: position 359,873 of record NW_028291148.1, read on the forward strand.
TGGTAAGGGGAATCAGTCACCGCTCTCTCACATCACCATTTGGTCAAGTATCGGCGCATGTCACAAGAAAGCCTAGCCCAATGCAAACACGGCAAGCGATTCAGATACGTCCATTCCTCGCCCCCGGCGATCCTTTCCGGTATCCTTCACACTAGAGTCAGCGAAATCCCGGATTTCGGACTCATCAACCCTATTGGTCATCCACATATAGTAAACGGGAAGCTCTCACGTCCTCTCACGGATTGGTTACCGGTCTTGAGCGCCCGTGAGCCCAAGTCTATCCATATGCAACTCTACCAATAAATGGCCCCTTTCAGGTATCCGTAGCATGGTTTATGTCCCCTACCGGATTGGCTACCGGCCTAGAGCGCCCATCCAACCATACACTACCACGGGTTGTTCGGTCTCAATGCCCTTCCGATTCGGGTCTGACACGACAAGGATGAACCTAGCCACACAACTAGACACTCCTATGTATGTCATCCAATAACTCGGGAGAGTGTCGATAGGCACCATCGGAGAACATCCCATACTATTCCCTCCGATGCCCAAGGACAGAAGTGTCGTGAGGACACCCTCCAATCCCAAGTCATACGTAAGCAATCACACATCAGATCTCATCATTTCTCATGCATCCAATGCATATTCATAATAGTACTCAAATCATGATATTGAAACGAATCATTATAAACATAAGCAAATCAAAATGATAGAGTAACACAACAAATGTATAAAGATTTAAATGTTACTGTTCTAACACATATGTATCAATATCATAATGATTGAAAGAAATTTAGGGATTTCATTCTTTGAACAAAGCATAGTTCAATATTTAATGACTTATATGTTTATGGATATAACCATCCTTACCTTGGATGAGTTGATGATGAATTGAGAATACCAAGAATAGTCCAATAGAAGTGTTAAGGCCCTAAACAAACATCAATAATAAGTTAGAAAAGAAGTCGGGAAGATCGGATGTCATTTGAGTCAAAATCGACCAAGGTTGCTGTCAAGAACAACTTTGGTCGATGGTTTTGGTCGATGGTATCGACCAAAATGATCGACCAAAATAATCCTCGGCGTAAAAGTGGATTTTGGGGATTTTGGTCCGAAATGAGTCTTCCGGTGTTCGGATCAATCTGAAACTTGGAGGCATACTTAACAACAGTAGTAGGACACTATAAATCAAGGAATTAACCCAATCCAATGGTCTAATTAAAAAGCCCCAATTTGAGCTATCAAGTTCAAGTGATAAACATCATGGCATGAGTTGGAATTGATTGCATTGATGAGGAATAGCATGCAATAGCTAGGGGAACTAATAGAAATTCGATTGGAATCATATGGCAATGTTAAACATGGACATAATACACTCTATAGCTCAGTTTGATATCAAATGGTATGATGTTAATAGGTAAATCATGGAATACATATGCTAGGAATGAGATATAAGCATTAGCATCAATGAATGGCTAAGGGAATCATGGATTGAGCATGAGTAGGCACTTGGAGTGGTGGTTGCAAGGTTGCAGCACCATTCCAAATGTCCCATCAGCAAGATGACAATAGGAAAGAATAGGAAATGGTAGGATAGAGAGTGGAATGAAGAGTCATACCTTAGTGTAGAAGATGAAGGCAAGAATCAATGATAAACTAAGTGTCTTTGATGAGATACCCTTCACACTAACCAAGGAGCTGCTTTGGGAAGCTCTCCCCACGTTCCTGTGTGAGAAAAATGATTGCAAAAGGCTCAAGGCTCGAGGCCATATTAAATAGAAAAGGAATATTCCATGGAATCATTAACTTGGCAGATCGGGACATTTTGGTCGATGGTCCTTGGTCGATGGTATCGACCAAAATGATCGACCAAAATGTTTTCAGCAGAAAACTCAGGTTTAGAACAGCAACTTCAAGTAGGGATTTGAAAGGCTATACAAGGTCAAATTGAGTGAGGTTTTCTTCCACAATTCAATCAAGAAGTCTAGTTTCGGGGAATACCTTCGGATTGTGCACAGGAGGTCATTTGGTACATCAACCATATTAATCTTCTCCGATGCGCAGACTTTCCTTAAACACTGACAATGCATTTAAGCAAGGGGTATCATTGTCAATGTCCATGGGCTCGGTCTCCGAATCATGATCATCAATCAGAATGGTCCATAAATCTCTTCTTCCACCGCTTCGGGTCCTCGGACCTGAATACAATAGTGGATCCGGGTCGTGGTCAAGGTTAGAATAGGGCTGGATATTACACTTCTCCCCCCTTAAAAGAATTTCGTCCTCGAAATTGAAAGCGTACACCGTGCTTCCAAAAAGATGAGGAAACTTCTCCTTCATGTCTTCTTCTTTCTCCCATGAAGCTTCTTCAGGGGTATGGTTTTTCCATCGGATCTTCACCAGAGGGATGGTGCGATTTCGCAACTGCTTGTCCTTTCTATCTAGGATCTCGGCTGGTCCTTCATCATAAGAAAGATCGGCACTAAGTCCTTCGGGTGCTTGCTGTAGTATGTGCTCCGGGTTTTCTAGGTATTTCCAAAGCATTGAAACATGGAACACATTGTGAACTCCAGCAAGTGACGGAGGCAAGGCCAAGCGGTATGCTACCGGTCCAACCCTTTCCAGAATCTCAAAAGGTCCAATGAAGCGGGGACTAAGCTTTCCTTTCACATTGAATCTTGTCACCCCTTTCATAGGTGATACTTTAAGGAAGACTTTCTCTCCAATTGGAAATTCTAAGTCGGTTCTTCTCTTGTCGGCATACGACTTCTGTCTAGATTGAGCAGACTTAATCCTTTCCCGAATCATGTCAACCATATCACCGGTAGCTTCAATCATCTCTCGGACCTAAGACTTTTCTTTCACCAGCCTCAGTCCAATACAAGGGCGTTCTACAAGTGTTACCATACAAAGCCTTAAACGGAGCCATGCCTATTGTTGCTTGATAACCGTTGTTATAGGCAAACTCGACTAAGGCTAGGTGTTCATCCCAATTTCCACCCATGTCAACCACACAAGACCTAAGCATGTCTTCAAGAATGTGAATTGTCCGCTCGTATTGTCCATCGATCGTGGGTGATGAGCTGTACTCGTATTCAATTGGGTTCCCAAGGCTTTTCGCAATCCATTCCAAAACCTTGAGGTGAACCTAGGATCACGGTCCGAAACGATACTCACGGTACTCCGTGTAGACGAACTACATTGTCCACATAAAGTCTAGCTAGCTTATCCAAAGAGTAGGTGATCTTCATAGGAATGAAATGGGCTGATTTAGTCAACCTATCAACAATCACCCACACAAGTTGTCATTTCCCTTACTCGTCCGCGGCAAGCTAGTCACAAAGTCCATTGAGATATCTTCCCACTTCCAACTAGGAATAGGAAGGGGTTGAAGTAATCCAGATGGGGGTTGGCGAACAGCTTTCACACGTTGGCAAGTTCCACACCCGGCAACAAAGTCTTCAACATCTCGCTTTCAAACCATTCCACCAAAAATGTTCCCTCAAGTCCTTGTACATTTTGGTACTTCCAGTGGTGTATTGTAAAGATGGACTGGTGTGCTTCTTTCAATATTTCTTTCTTGATTTCATCAACAAGCGGGCACACAGAGTCTACCTCTAAACAATAAGGTACCATCCATAGATGTACTAAAAGCAGTGGTCCATTTCTCGAATTCGAGGCAATCTTATCAATCTTCTCTTTCAACTCTTGATCGAACTTTGCAAAGCAACAATTCTATCTCTAAGGGAGGATCTTGCAGTCATGGCATAGAGAATACAATCCGAACCCTTAGGGACCACTTCCAAACCAAATCTTTCCATCGAGGACAACAAAGGCCGACTCAAAGCATTTAAATCCAACTCTTTTCTTTGACTCTTTCTACTAAGAGCATCCGCCACTACATTTGCTTTACCCGGGTGGTACCGGATGTCACAATCATAGTCGAGACCAACTCCAACCATCTTCTCTATCTCATATTTAACTCCTTCTCGGGTGAAGAAGTATTTCAAACTTTTATGATCCGTGAAGATGGCGATCTTCTCACCGTATAGATAGTGTCTCCAAATTTTCAAAGCAAATACAACAGCTGCAAGCTCTAAGTCATGAGTGGGGTAGTTCCGCTCATAATCCTTTAGTTGTCGAGAGGCATAAGCCACTACCTTTCCGTGTTGCATCAACACGCAGCCCAAACCGATTTTAGAAGCATCGTTGTAGACCGTCAATCCACCGGAACTATCGGTATAGTCGAACCGGCGCGCTTGTCAACTAATCTAACTTTCAGCTCTTCGAAGTTCTTCTCACAAGAATCGGTCCGGACAAACTTCTCCTCTTTTCTAGTTAGCTTAGTCATAGGGGCAGCCAACCTAGAAAAGTTTTCAATGAATCTCCGGTAGTATCCTCGCTAATCCAAGAAAACTTCTTATCTCGGTCACGGTCTTCGGTCTTTCCCAATCAGCAACAGTTTGGACTTTCTCCGGGTCAACACGAATACCCTCGGCTGAAACAACATGGCCAAGAAACACTACACTTGAGAGCCGAAGTCACACTTGCTAAATTTAGCATAGAGTTTCTTTTCTCTCAACCTTTGCAACGTGCAGCCAGTGTGCTCCGCATGCTCTTCCTCATTCTTTGAGTAAATCAAGATGTCATCAATGAAAACGATTACAAATTTATCGAGTACACCGTGAAATACTCGGTTCATGAGATCCATGAACACGGCAGGGGCATTAGTCAAGCCGAAAGGCATCACTTTAAATTCATAATGTCCGTACCTTGTTCTCGAACGCTGTCTTAAGGATGTCACTTGACTTCACCTTCAGCTGGTGATATCCCGATCTCAAATCAATCTTTGAAAAGACAGCAGCACCCTTCAACCGATCAAAAAGGTCATCAATCCGAGGCAAAGGATATCTGTTCTTGATTGTCACCTTGTTCAATTCCCGGTAGTCAATGCACGTACGCATACTACCATCTTTCTTCTTTACAAACAAGACCGGAGCTCCCCAAGGTGACACACTTGGCTGCACGAAACCTCTCTCTAAGAGTTCATTTAATTGAGTTTGCAACTCTTCGAGTTCGGTAGGTGCCATTCTCGTAAGGGGCCTTGGATACAGGAGCCGCCTCCAGAATTAAGTCTATAGAAAACTCAACTTCCCTATCAGAGGCAAACCCGACAAGTCATCCGGAAAAACATCGTGGAATTCACTAACAACTCGACTTCTTCAAGTCTCTTCTTCTCTCCGACCTTGCTTCCCGCATCGAAGCATTTCCCAAAAAGGCATGGACTTGCATTAGAGTGGACAAGGTCTTTTTGCTAAATCTTCCCTTCTCTCCTTGAAATTCGAAAACCGAATTCTCTTCTACACGGAACCGAATCTTCTTTGAGGAACATAAGATCACGGCATTGTAGAAGGTCAACCAGCCGATTCCCAAGATTACATCAAAATCTCTCATGTCAAATAATACAAGGTTTGCCTTCGGATTTCTTCCACAAATCAAAATAGAACAATCCTCTAACACTTTATCTAGTTTAATACAGACCCAACAGGGGTACAAATAGATAAATGACTAGATAAACATCGAGGTGTCAAGTTAGTTCTCAAGGCAAAAGTAGATGATATGAATGAATGTGATGCACCCGTATCAAATAATACAAATGCGGGAAGAGAAGCTACTAACAGAGTACCTGTTACAACATCGTGGTAGTGGGTCTTGCTCGGTACCAGATATGCTAAACACTCGCCAGAGGGAGGGGAGGGAAGTAGAAGCAGGAGTACTCTTCACTACAGGAGCTTGAGATTGCACAGACTTGTTGGGGGCAAGAACGAGCATAATGGCCTCGCTTGCTTGCAGAGGAAGCAAGTAGTATCTTTCGGTCCAATAGGAGCTGCAGCAGGGGGAGGTCTCTCGATAAGCTGGTCTAGGATTCACCATCCCAGTGCCTAGGAGGATAAGTAGCTCCCCGAGGTCCGGCTCCACCGGACCGACCATAATAGCTCACAGAAGGGAATTAGGATTCGACCAACATGTCTCGGCTGAAAGGCGGGTGCAGGATAAGGAGTAGGTCTAGCAAAACGCCGATCAGCTGCGGTCCACAAATCCCGTAAGATCTAGGTTGCCGTGGTTTCGAACTCGAGCATTTTCCTTTTCATTCTCTTCAAGCTTCTTCGAGTTTTGAACCACCCGAGCATATCCTTCAAGAGGCAAGACAAGTGAGGTATGCCTTAATAGAAGGTCGCAAACCCTTGAAAAACTTTTTCGCCTTGGCTTCTTCGACTTAATAGACTCGGGGGCGAAGAAGAAAAGTTCTTCAAATTTCTCGCCGATACTCAAGCACGCACAAAGTACCTTGTACTAAGGCCATGAACTCGGCCTCCTTTGCGTCCTTTACAGCCTTCCGGAAAGTAGTTCTTGCAAAAAGCTTCCTTAAACTTCTCCCGTGTAACGACACCACCATTCAAGGTCTCAAGGATAGGCCTAGTGGAAGCCCACCATGCATCGCCTTCTTGCTGAAGCTTCGCTCGCAAAAACAACACCTTCTCGAGCATCGTAACATTGCAAATGTCTCGAAGGCCTTCTCCAACTCACGAAGCCACTTGTTCGGAAAGAGGGTGTCCTTTGTTACACCAGTAAAGGAAGGTACTTGTAACTTTAGGAAACTTTCCATCAAACGGGTGTGGGGTGTCCCGGTGAATCTTTCCATAAGAGGGGCTGCGGCTCCGTAAGTTCCAATTCCGGCACGGTTTTCATTGCGAAGGGTAGCAAAACCAGTCATCATTTGATTAAATTGGGCAGCTTGCTGTTGCATCATGTTGGTCATGACGCTGGCGATATCTCTAAAGCTTCCGATATCGGGGGCACCAGGAATGCCATTCGTGGTGTGGCTATCGTCCCGTGTCTCGCCGATCGTAGCCCCAAAGCAGGGGTTTCTTCGCTTCCGTTGCTTCCGGATCCGACGAAACGATTTCTAAGTAAGACCATTCTGCAAGGATCAAAGATAAGGATACCAAAATTTCAAATTTGACAAAGACAACTTGGCCAACGAATAGGATAACCAAATCATGGTTAGAATTATCAATATAACAAGAAAATAAATCAGCATTGATCAAAATCCAAAGGAAATGAGTCCAAGAATCAAAAACTCCCAAAATAACCCAATGCAGAAAAATGAAGGATTTTGGTCGATGCTTTTGGTCGATGGTATCGACCAAAATGATCGACCAAAATAAATTTTGGGAGAAAAATCAGATTTAAAGGGCCCACTTCTCATTTCATTTTCATTTCTCACTCAACCATTTCGAGTTTAGCTCTGGAGAAAGCGATTTTCTAGGGTTTTCAAGAGTGCTAGGACTTGATTCAAGGCTTCAATCATTCTTGATAATCTCACTTGATCATCTACACAAGTAAGTTCTCTTTCTTTTTCTCTTTTCTTGTAAACTTCATTCACCATTGTTGTGTTCTTCAATAAAACTGAGTAATACTTGTAGCTAATGGTTAGAATCATACATATAAATGATTAGAAACATGTTTTCATAACTTTTCAAATAAGATTAAGTTCCAAACACAAGATTGCATCCATTTTGGTTACCAAAACACTATTCATTTCACAAAAACTCAACTTTACAAGCACTTGTCTCATTTTCAACCCAAAAGGAATTTTGACATGAAACAAATTTCTACAACACTGATCTACTAGGGGTAAAGTGTTCCCACTCTCCATTCGGTCAAATTCCAATTTTTTCAAAAATCACAAATGCAAGCCAAAAGAGGGATTTTTCTCTCTCTTACTTGCTGAATTTTCACTTTGAATATGCCAAAAAGATGGATTTTCACCAAATAAAGTATTCTAGCATGCTTGTATAGGTCTTATGCATATGTTAGAATGATCAAATCAAAATTTCACCAAAAATCGAATTTTCTGAAAATTTACGAAAATACCCTTCATCTAACAATCATACATTGAGACTAACCCAAATGAGTTTCTTTCCTTGTTTCAACAGATACACCATGCCTAGAGGAGGGAGACGAGTAGACAGGGGTAGAGGACTTGTTCCCCGGGCTGAGGTCATAGACGAGGAGCATTTCACTACTCCTATGGCGGAGTTTCTATACGAGCACTATTTCCATGATATACCGATCGAGCACGGACGATTGGTGGATGTGGATGATTTAGAGGTATTTCGCATCCGAGAGAGATTAGAGGCTATGGATTGGCTTCACTTATACACTACGGCACAGCCAGTCTACCCAGATATAGATTCCATGGTCGGAGGTAGAGAGATCAGTTTCACTACGAGGACACTGGCTCGCATCTTAGATGTACCGATCGTACGAGATTCCCGTTGGTGGATTCCCGCTGGTACAGATATCACAAAGGTGCTTCTTCCGTATGAGGTATACGAGGTGTGCATGACTCTATGGGATGACATTGATCGTTATATGCCCCGGTGTGGTACCGCGATGCGTCCTTCAGCTAGAGTTATCGCTCGCATCGTCGGGCAAAACATCCATCCGAAGGCAGGGCATCATAGCAAAGTGTCGGCGATGGAGGCAATGATCATTTATAGTATGTATACTGGAGTACAAATCGATTTAGCATACATCATGCAAAATGTCATGATTGATCGGATCGAGTTTCCTGGGGATAGGAACTTGGCTTTTGGTCGACTCTTGACTCGTATCTTTGAGTACTTTGGTGTGGACTTGGAGCATACACCTACGATTCAGGGTCGAGATTTAGGTGAGCCCATTTGTGCATGGTTGATCAGGAAGATGGGGCTCCAGGATGCAATCAGATCAGAGGATGAGGATGATATCGATGATGCATCAGGAGATGACGACTCAGAGGATGATAGTACTGATGATGATGATGGTGGTGACGATGATGAGCATAGTGAGGATGATGATCAGGGTCATGATGAGGTTCCGAGGCATGAGGAGGTTCCCGCTCCACGATTTACTGAGGTCGGAGGCCCATCACACACGACTTCTGAGGCTCCAGATGTGGCTTCCCATCAGTCGTCGATTTACTCTATTCTTGAGAGGATCGAGGCTCGGCAGGAGAGGATGGAGTTACACATGTGCACCCTCAGTGAGAGGTTTGCACGACTGGAAGAGGAGTTCAGATCTAGGAGGGATTCGACAGATCGCAGGAGTCGTTCACCTACATAGACATCACTAGGAATTTTCTTTTATGTCATTATGGATGTATGTCTCTTTTTCAGACTTGTAAAAATTTCCCTATAAAATCAATGAAGTTCAGTTGTTTTGTCTATATTATTGTGTCTTATTCATGAGTCAAATTATGTTTCCATATTTTGGTTTCTAGTCCAGGTTATCTATTATTCACTTCTAGGAGCACTTGAGTCACTTTCGGATCTGTGACTCGGAATGTTCCGTCACCGTTTTCGTGGTCGGGGTTCCACTTGATCTTGGGCTCTAATACCAATCATCACATCCACCCAGCCGGTACCCCATTTGGAATACCCGGGATGTGATCCACAAGTCCAAGGATCAATGATCCGAGGTCCATGCCTCCCACATACACGGTAACACAATCATGAACAGTAATAATCAATGGTAAAAACAACTAATATCAAGTATCATGAATAAGACAAGATTAACTAAATCAGAGTGCGGAATATAGATAATAAATAAGGTATGATCAAAATCATAAAGGGTGAGAAGGTATGGTAGTCACCCTCTCGAGCAAAGGGAAAAGTATTAAATCAAGTTAGTTACATATCCAAGTATCACCGGAATAATTCAAGACAAGTTAATTACAAAATCTAAGGTTCCACAAATACACCAGGGGAATGGGGCACTATGCTAGGGTTTCTTCTATACTAATGGTAGTCTCCTCAACAAGTACGGATGAAGTAAAACCCAGCGCCGCCGCGCTCCCGCACAACCGTGGGGCTAACCCCGGTGCGAATAATAATCCTCCTCGGCCCCAATATACGAATCCTCACCGACGCCACTACCCGGAGGGTAGTATGTGGAATCATAGTCCGCCTCATAGGAGGTGCCATCGTAATCTTCGGTACCTGGAATGTAATCTAAAACATTTGCACAAAAGGAATGAGTTTGAAGAACTCAGCAAGGAAGTTATTCCATAATTAGAAATCATACACATTCATAACATATAATAATGCAATGTGATATGGAACATATGATGCAGATATGAGCCTAACTCTATGAATGTTGGTCTCTAAGGTAGACATGCTTTAAGTCATAGCACCGTACTTCTCTGGGTCGTCAGTCACTCTCCCATTTCCATATCTTGGGAATGCCCGGGGAAGATCGGTAAAGTCATCAAAAACCATGGTAAGGGGAATCGGTCACCGCTCTCTCACATCACCATTTGGTCAAGTACTGGCGCATGTCACAAAGAAAGCCTAGCCCAATGCAAGTCATCTACTCAGTCGGTCAAGTCAGATTCAGATACGTCCATTCCTCGCCCCCGGCGATCCTTTCCGGTATCCTTCACACTAGAGTCAGCGAAATCCCGGATTTCGGACTCATCAACCCTATTGGTCATCCACATATAGTAAACGGGAAGCTCTCACGTCCTCTCACGGATTGGTTACCGGTCTTGAGCGCCCGTGAGCCCAAGTCTATCCATATGCAACTCTACCAATAAATGGCCCCTTTCAGGTATCCGTAGCATGGTCTATGTCCCCTACCGGATTGGCTACCGGCCTAGAGCGCCCATCCAACCATACACTACCACGGGTTGTTCGGTCTCAATGCCCTTCCGATTCGGGTCTGACACGACAAGGATGAACCTAGCCACACAACTAGACACTCCTATGTATGTCATCCAATAACTCGGGAGAGTGTCGATAGGCACCATCGGAGAACATCCCATACTATTCCCTCCGATGCCCAAGGACAGAAGTGTCAGTAGGACACCCTCCAATCCCAAGTCATACGTAAGCAATCACACATCAGATCTCATCATTTCTCATGCATCCAATGCATATTCATAATAGTACTCAAATCATGATATTGAAACGAATCATCATAAACATAAGCAAATCAAAATGATAGAGTAACACAACAAATGTATAAAGATTTAAATGTTACTGTTCTAACACATATGTATCAATATCATAATGATTGAAAGAAATTTAGGGATTTCATTCTTTGAACAAAGCATAGTTCAATATTTAATGACTTATATGTTTATGGATATAACCATCCTTACCTTGGATGAGTTGATGATGAATTGAGAATACCAAGAATAGTCCAATAGAAGTGTTAAGGCCCTACAAACATCAATAATAAGTTAGAAAAGAAGTCGGGAAGATCGGATGTCATTTGAGTCAAAATCGACCAAGGTTGCTATCAAGCAACAACTTTGGTATGGTTTTGGTCGATGGTTGATGATCGACCAAAATAATCCTCGCGTAAAAGTGGATTTTGGGGATTTTGGTCCAAAATGAGTCTTCCGGTGTTCGGATCAATCTGAAACTTGGAGGCATACTTAACAACAGTAGTAGGACACTATAAATCAAGGAATTAACCCAATCCAATGGTCTAATTAAAAAGCCCCAATTTGAGCTATCAAGTTCAAGTGATAAACATCATGGCATGAGTTGGAATTGATTGCATTGATGAGGAATAGCATGCAATAGCTAGGGGAACTAATAGAAATTCGATTGGAATCATATGGCAATGTTAAACATGGACATAATACACTCTATAGCTCAGTTTGATATCAAATGGTATGATGTTAATAGGTAAATCATGGAATACATATGCTAGGCATGAGATATAAGCATTAGCATCAATGAATGGCTAAGGGAATCATGGATTGAGCATGAGTAGGCACTTGGAGTGGTGGTTGCAAGGTTGCAGCACCATTCCAAATGTCCCATCAGCAAGATGACAATAGGAAAGAATAGGAAATGGTAGGATAGAGAGTGGAATGAAGAGTCATACCTTAGTGTAGAAGATGAAGGCATGAAGTCTAATGGATACCACCAAGGAGCTGCTTTGGGAAGCTCTCCCCACGTTCCCAGGTGAGAAAAATGATTGCAAAAGGCTCAAGGCTCGAGGTCATATTAAATAGAAAAGGAATATTCCATGGAATCATTAACTTGGCAGATTGGGACATTTTGGTCGATGGTCCTTGGTCGATGGTATCAACCAAAATGATCTACCAAAATGTTTTCAGCAGAAAACAAAGGTTAAGGAAGAGAAAACAAGGGGGGGGGGTGGAGGGGTGAAAGAAGGTAGAAGGGGGGGTGGTTTCCTTAAATAAATCAAAAAAGGAGGTTTGGTTTGGGGGGAATACCTTCGGATTGTGCACAGGAGGTCATTTGGTACATCAACCATATTAATCTTCTCCGATGCGCAGACTTTCCTTAAACACTGACAGTGCATTTAAGCAAGGGGTATCATTGTCAATGTCAATGGGCTCGGTCTCCGAATCATGATCATCAATCAGAATGGTCCATAAATCTCTTCTTCCACCGCTTTGGGTCCTCGGACCTGAATACAATAGTGGATCCGGGTCAGGGTCAAGGTTAGAATAGGGCTGGATATTACAAGTAATATCCTTGACTCTAGTGTGAAGGATACTAGAAAGGATCGCCGGGGGCGAGGAATGGACATATCTGGATCTGACATGATATGACTGAGTAGATGACTTGCATTGGGCTAGGCTTTACCGTGACATGCGCCTGTACTTATACCAAACGGTGATGTGAGAGAGCGGTGACTGATTCCCCAACCATGGTTTATGAGATGACCTTACCGAACTTCCCTGGGCAGACCCAAGATATCTTATGATTGAGGGGGAGTGATTGACGACCCAAAGGAGTATGGTGCTACGGCTTAAAGCATGTCTACCTTAGAGACCAGCATACTTAATATAGAATCATATTTCATTTTGCCTCGTATCATATTGCATCGTATGTGAATTGTATCGAATGGACTGTGTATTATGAAACGACTTGCCTTGCTGAGTTCTTTTGAACTCATTCCTTTTTGTGCAATTTGTTAGATTTTCCTGCAGGTACTGACGATCTTGATGGCCCGTCCTACGACCAGAGCTATGATCCGGCATACTACCCTGCGGGTGATGGCTACTATGAGAGTCAGGATTGCGGTGCCGAGGAGGATTATAGTTCGTTCCAGGGTTAGCCCCACTCTTGTGAGGGAGCGGCCACGTTGGGTTCACTTCATCCATACCTACGAGGAAGTCTTCATTAGGATAGAAGAAACCTATGTGTAGGCCCCAATTCCCTGGATGACTGTAATCATTGGGATCTTCTCTCTCCAGTTTTTATGGATTTATTTCTGATACTGTCTGTAACTAAACTTGATTTACTACTACTTCCGCTATTTGTGAAGGAGTGACTTCTGATCGCTCCTTCTCTTTGAGATATTATCACTTTGAAGTTGATACTTAAATGTTCCCGCACTCTGATTATCTATCTTGTCTTATTCTTTTGATCTATCTATTAGTTCTTTATACATTGATTATATTGTTCATGATTATGTTATCGTGTATGTGGGAGGCATGGCCGCTCGATCTGGATCTTCGGGCTGTGGATCACATCCCGGGTATGCCAGATAGGATACCGGCTGGGTGGATGTGACAAACATAGTCTCAGATCAGTCATGACATATACAATCAGCAACTCATTATATAAAAGAGAATGTAAAGTCATGATCAATTCATAAAACAATATAGTAATAAGCAATCTCACGTAAGTCTAAGTAATAAAAGAAACATGATAAAGAGCTACTGTTCTCACAGTAGTACATCAGAATATAAAGTGTACAAACAGTAAACAACTCATAGTTTTGTAAAGTAGAAACCAGAGAGTATGCAATCTATGTAGTTAAGGAGATAACTGTCCTTACCTTCTAATTCGTAAAGGAACTTAGAGAATCAAGTAAGACCTTGACTAAACCTGAGAAAAGAGTCTTAAACGAGTGTATACTATGAGTTAGGAAAGATACATAGAAGGAAAGATCACAATTCAATCAAAACAGACCAAGAATGGGGTTGATGTACCCATTGGTCGACTGATTGGTCTACTGCCCCAATCGACCAATGAGTCGACCAACAGAGACAGTAGCCTTCAAAAATCAGAATTTTTAGAATATGAATCCGAATTTGGTGGTTCAAAAGGGTACAAAATAAAGGGGAAACTTTAATGGAAACATCTAAGTTTATAGAGGACAACAAACCATTAAACAAATCAAGTTTCCAGGTCACAACTCAGGAACCAGAAAGTTAACCTAATTAGGTTAAACATAGATCATGAAGGAAAAATATAATATGATCAAGGGTAAGGAATTAAAGATTAATAGGTTACAATTCTAGTAAAGAAAATAAAGTGAGAGTCTTCTAACGTGATCAAAATAGGGGTTCTTGATTTTACCCAAGAAATTAGGGTTTCACCCTTTTTGGCTCCCATGAAAAGGTTGAGAGTTCCGGATGAAGGGAGGTAAATTGATAGTCAAAACTAACAAGAAGAATCATTCAATGATAAAGTTTGGATTCATATAAATTTTACCCAAGAGGTTTCCCTCTCATGGGGAATTACCAAGGGTTCTCTAGATGACCACACAAGGTTAGGGTTTCAAGGGTTAGGGTTTCCAGGATTTAACTGGCAAGGGTTGAGATCATGATGATGATCATAGATCTCAAGGAACATGATGAGATCATGGAATAGATGGTTGCAAGAATGCAACATCATCTTCCTGATCTCAAACAAGAACAGATTCAAGAAAAGAAAATCAGAGATAGAGAGGAAAGAGATCATACACATACTTTTGATGTAGGAGGATGAAGATTGCTTGAGTTCTTGCGAGATATCAACCAAGGATGCAAGGGAAGCGATTAGAATAGGGTTCTAACTCGTTCCAGAGGCTTAGGAGGCAGATGAGGCGGAGTATTCCCGAGATTAGACTTAAATAGAGTAGCCACGATTTAAATTTCAAAAATAGAATCAATTGGTCGATTGATTGGTCGACTGGTCCAGTCAACCAAAACGAACAACAACTTCAAAACAGGGAATTGAAGGCTCAGATCAAGTCGAAACATCAAGGGGTTTTGCACACACCTAAAGTGACATACCTAGTAGGTAGAAATGCCTTCGAACCAATACAGAGAGCACTCCAAGTCCATCAACTAATCCAATCTTCATCAGAGTGCAGTTTCCATAGAAGGGACACTGACATCCACACTCAAGGATTCCACTCCAACCATCAAGTCTTCTACTCAAATGGCCCAAAGCTGACTTCTTGCCTTACTTCGGGTTGCTGGACCTACAAACAACAGGGTTTCCGGGTCAGGGTTAGGGCTGGGTTTCACAGTTCCTCAATCCATAGAGCTTTGTCCGATTCGAGCCTTTTCCTCATTCCATCTAATAATGTTCGGTTTGTTACCTCCACTTAACGTGCATCTAATAATGTTCAGGAGAAGAGAGGTGGTCTACCAAGCATGTCCTTCAAGTTTTCAAACACCTTATGGCATTCATCAGTCCATTGTGCCTCCTTACTCCCCCTCAAATTCTTCAAAGCTTTGAAAAAAGGGAGACACTTCTTTCCTAATTGTGAAATAAAGCGGTTCAATGCAGCCACTCTTCTTGTTAGGCACTACATATCCCGAATGGTCTTCAGAGGCTTCGTGTTGATCAAAGTTTGTATTTTGGCCGGATTAGCCTCTATCCCCCTTTGAGAAACCATAAATCCCATAAATTTTCCTAAGGATACGCCGAACGCGCATTTCTCTAGATTCAGCTTCATCTGGTATTTCGTAGCACCGAAAATACCTCTGTAAGGTTAGCGATATGTCCCGAGCGTGCTACGCTTTTCACTAACATATCATCCACATAAGCCTCCATGTTTTTCCTGATTAGATCTTTGAAGATCTTATTCACTGCTCTCTGGTAAGTAGCTCCCGCATTTTTCAAACCAAATGGCATAACTTTGTAGTAAAAACTTTCACGATCAGTCATGAAAGCTATAAACTTTTCATCTTCCTGATTCATGAGGATCTGGTTATACCCCGAATAAGCATCCATGAAACTCAGAGTTTCATATCCTGTTGTGGCATCTATTAAAAGATCTATTTGGGGCAAGGGGTAGCAGTCCTTTGGGCAGGATTTGTTGAGGTCCGTGTAATCGGTACACATCCTCCATTTTCCATTTGCCTTCTTGACCATTACCACGTTGGCCAGCCAAGTCAGACATTCAATAGGTTCAATAGAATATGATCTAACATGCATTGGAAATCAGACTAATCAACAAGAATATAAATCACATAGATTTATACTAGGTTTTTACCAAAATCCTACCGTGAAGTTCATAGAAGAGCTAGAGTGAATAGAGATTCACTCTAGAACTAAGAGAATAAAAGAATAGGTTAGTATAGTAGATTTGGACCTTCTTCAAAGTCTCTACAGTAGGTAGAAACAATAGAGAAAGAAGAACTCGAAAGAAGAGAGTGAATGCTAACCTTGTAGAAGAAGATTAGTCGGACAAAAAACTTCACAGATGCTCTCAAACCATCCTTCACCTTGGAGACGGTTCTCTAGAGTGTCTTTGACGACCTTAGGAAATAATGATACATTTTAGAATGAAAAGTAATTAGATAGGGCTTCTAAAACCTAATTTCCCAAAAGTAGCAATTTTGCCTCGAGACAGGCTTGGTCACCGGGGTTGGTCGCCAAAGGTGACTAAGGCAAGCTGCCAACCTATCCCCTTTTGGTCAAAACAGTATTTTGGTGTTTCGAAAGCTCTAACTTCCTCTCGGGTCCTTTTGTAATATCCAGCCCTATTCTAACCCTGACCCTAACCCGAATCCACTGTTGTATTTAGGTCTGAAGACCCGAAGCGGTGGTAGAAGAAACTTATGGACCATTCTAATTGATGATCATGATTCGGAGACTGAGCCTATGGACATTGATGATGATACCCCTTGCTTAAATGCATTGTCAGTGTTTAAGGAAAGTCTGCTCATTGGAGAAGATTAATCTAGTTGATGTACCTAATGACCTCCTGTGCACAATCCGAAGGTATTCCCAGAAACTAGACTTCTTGATTGAATTGTAGGAGAAAACCTCATTCAAATTGACCTTGTATAGCCTTTCAAAACCCTACTTGAAGTTGCTGAACTAAACCTGTTTTTCTGCTGAGAAACATTTTGGTCGATCCTTTTGGTCGATACCATCGACCAAGGACCATCGACCAAAGTTTCCCAGTCTGCCAAGTTAATGATTCCATGGAATATTCCCATTCTATTTATTATAACCTCGAGCCTTGAGCCCTATTGCAATCATTTTCTCACCTGAAAACGTGGGGGGAGCTTCCCAAAGCAACTCCTTGGCTAATGTGAAGGGCACTTCACCAAAAACTCATTGTTTATCATTGATTCTTGTCTACATCTTCCACACCAAGGTATGAATCACCATTCCACTCTCTATCCTACCATTTTCTACTCTTTTCTATTCCTATCTTGCTGATGAGACATTGGAGATGGTGCTGCAATCTTGCAACCACCACTCCAAGTGTCTACACATGATTAACCTATGATCTTCTTAGCCATCCATTGATGCTATGCCTCCATCTCATGCCTAGCATATGTATTCCTTAATTTTTCTATTAACATCATGCCATTTTGTACCAAACTGAGTTGTAGGGTATGCTATGTTCATGTTTATCACTACTATATGTTTCCAATTGAATTTCTACTAGTTCCCCTAGCTATTATATGCCATTTCCATGTCAATGCAATCAATTCCAACTCATGCCATGATGTTTGTCACTTGAACTTGTTAGCTCAATTTGGGGCTTTTGTTTGGACCATTGGATTGGGTAAATTTCTTGACTTATAGTGTCCTAATACTGTTGTTAAGCATTCCTCCAAGTTTCAGATTGATCCGAACACCGGAAAACCAATTTCGGATGAAAACCCCCAAAATCCACTATTTTGTCCCGAAGAGAATTTTGGTCGATCCTTTTGGTCGATACCATCGACCAAGGACCATCGACCAAAGTTGTTGCTGACAACAACCTTGGCCAGTTTTGATCCAATTAGCATCCGATCTTCCCAATTTCTTCTCTAACTTATTATTGATGTTTGTTTGGGTCTTAACAATTCTTTTGGACTATTTCTTGGTATTCTCAATTCATCATCAATTCAACCCAAGGTAAGGATGGTTATCTCCATAAACATATAGATCATCAACTTATGATTTATGTTCTTATTTATGAATAGAATCTCTTGATTACTTCTAAATCTTTATAAGACTGTTATATATGTGTTAGAATAGTAGTATTGAAATCTTTATACTCTTGTCATGTTACATTACTATCCTTGTTTACTTATGTCTATGATGATTCATTTCAATATCATGATTAAACTTTTATGATAAGATGTATTGGATGCATGAAAGATGATGAACTTGAATATGTGATTGCCTACGTATAACTTGGGATTGGGGAGTGTCCTATTGACACTTCTGTCCTTAGGCATCGGAGGGAATAGTATGGGATGTTCTCCGATGGTGCCTATCGACACTCTCCCGAGTTATTGGATGACATACATAGGACTGTCTAGTTGGGTGGCTAGGTTTATCCTTGTCGTGTCAGACCCGAATTGGAAGGGCATTGAGACCGAACGACCCGTGCCAGTGTATGGTTGGATGGGCGCTCTAGGCCGGTAACCAATCCGGTAGGGGACATAAACCATGCTACGGATACCCGAGAGGGGCCATTTATTGGTAGGGTTGCAAATATCTAGACCTGGGCTCAAGAGCGCTCAAGACCGGTAATCAACCCGTGAGAGGATGTGAGAACTTCCCGTTTACTATTTGTGGATGACCAATAGGGTTGATGAGTCCTTAATCCGGGATTACACTGACTCTAGTGTGAACGATACCGGAAAGGATCACAGGGGCGAGGAATGGACGTATCTGGATCTGACTTGACCGACTGTGTCACACCCCACCCGCCAGGCCCAGTTACCCGCCCGACGACCCGTGGGTGCGATCCGTCATAGGATCCATGGTTTTAGTCTATCAATAATAATAAATACAAATACATGAATCAAGAGCAAGAATAGTACAATAATCAATAAAAAGGTTACAGGAGTCCAAATACTCCAATAAATATCCAAGAAAGAACGAAAGAAGGAAGATCAAATGTAATATCGAGATCAGCAGAAGCAAAAAGAATAACTAAATAATCTTCATCTTCAGGAGGCTTCATGCTCTGCAAGTTCATGTATCAGTGTCTGTGCCACATCAGCTTCATACGAGAAGGCTCTTTCATATGAATCATCTCCAACTTCCGGCATTGTGCAACCATCTGTACAGTTTATATAATACATACAATGAAAGGAATGAGTTCCAACGAACTCAGTAAGGAACAAGCAATTCTCATATATATGTCAATACAATCCACGAATGCACAGATGAAATGATATGGATGGTATGCAGAAATATGAATGCTACTAAGATCTAACTATGCAAGTCACTAATAGCTGACATGCTTTAAGATATACACCAGCCCTCCTTTGGGTAAGTCTCATCACTCTGATCCAGCAAGGACTGGTTACCTCTGTAGGGATCCTGGGCAAAGGGGTAAGTCCACACCTGGCTCTCAAACCATGGCAGGGGGTTAAGTCAACACTCTCTCACCACAACCATTGGCAATGAGTATTGGCGCATGTCGGGGTTTCTAATCCAATGCAAGTCATAATGGTAACATACTATATGAAGTCCAGATACTTCCCCTATGGCACCAACCAACTCGGTTCAGTATCCTTCGCAACCTAGGAGTGTGAATCCTCACGGACTGGCTACCTCTGTTGGACTCCACTCCTTAACCCTATGGTCATCCACATATTATTGGGGCGGATGCTCTCATGGCTCCTCACGACACCCGATCCGTTCCTTGGACGTCCATGTGCCCAACCCTAACATATGCAACCCTACCATTACATGACCAATAGTGGACCACTGAGTCTCCGCATGGATTGGTTACCGCTGTTGGATGAAACATAGTCACATCACCATTATCACGGGTCACCCGGCTTCAATTCCCCTGCCGAAAGGGTAATAGCATGTGGGGTACCTAGCCATGCAATTCTAGACTCCCTAAGTTTGTCATCAAGTAATCATGATAGTGCTGGAGATATCAGCAGGCATGTGTCCCATTCCACAGCCTTCTGATATCCCAAGCCAAGATATCCCAATGGAATACCCCTTCCATCACAATCACACTACAATCACTCTTTATCATATCATGAACAGTTGTGCAATATCATAAAAGATGAAGTACATCAAGGAATAC
The DNA here is from genome assembly GCF_041222555.1 of Hakea prostrata. Taxonomy (NCBI): domain Eukaryota; kingdom Viridiplantae; phylum Streptophyta; class Magnoliopsida; order Proteales; family Proteaceae; genus Hakea; species Hakea prostrata. Next base: position 380,195 of record NW_028291148.1, read on the forward strand.
CACAAACAGCGAGTATACAATAAGATTCACATGCTTTATACAATTACAGCAAGATACATGATCAAAGAATAGTAAATAGAACAGCTAAATCATCATGTATATGTAATTGCATATAAATAAGAATGCATGTCCTTACCTGTAATTATGTAAAATCCTTCTAACTTGAATTCCAGAAACTATTATAAGACTTTTACTTGAAACAGAGAACACCTAGGCATAGGGTTACAAGAATATATAAGAGTCAAGAGTCAAAACAAATCCAAAATCAAACTTACACAGACACTGGAAACCGGCCGGTCACTTGAGCCGGTCGCTTAAGTCGAGCGACTGCCACTAGTGACCGCCCCAAAAACAGAGAGTTTCAAATCCGAAACTCAGGCTTCTGATCATTCGTTTTCAATCCGGATTTCGAGTGATCATGGCCAAAGTCTCGAATATAACACTCCAAGAGACACTAGGTGATAAGAAACTTAACAAATACCATAAATGGATTACCCAGAAACTCTCCCCTTGATTGGATCTACCCATTAACAAATGCAGGGATTCGTTTTTGGACAGGATCTCATTAAGAACATTGGAAAGGGAGTACAGCAAATCGATTGGGTAACCACTAACAAAAAGGGGATGGGTTCATATCAATCAGAGGTTAAAAAGAAGAGAATTGCAGATGGAGATTCATTACCTTAATCAGAATCACCAAGAATAGAAGAGAAAAGGTTTCATATCATTAACAGCACTTCAGACCTGAATCCCGTACGTTTCCACAGCCGCCTAATCGCCCAAAATAGCAATCCCGAACATAATAATGCGTTAATAGGGCGAGGGATGCTATTTATAACGAACAGGGGGCAAAATAGGGCAAAACCCCGAAAACAGAACCGGGCGGTCTCTTCAGGCGGTCGCTTGGTTCAATCGACCGCCACTAGCAACCGCCCCCATGTATATTGCTATACAAGGGTGCTTTGCTCATGGGGTTGATGACCAAGTACAACCTAACCCAAATGAAGACATGGGGGAGATCATAGTCTGGAAAATCAATCTCAATAGGTCAATAATAAAGGGGTTAGGGTTTCATCATAACATATGGCTCATGAAAAGGTTATGATCACGGAAAGAGAGGGAATGATTGTTATCAAGAAAATAACAAGAAATCATAGGAAATCTAGTTTAGGTTAATAGAAACATTACCCATGAGGTTTCCCTCACATGGAAGGTTACAAAAGGTTTCCAGAAAGATTATTCAAGGGTTAGGGTTTCAAGGAATTTATTTGGCTAGGGTTAAGATCATGATGATGATCATAGATCTCAAAGAATAGGATGAGATCATGGAATAGATGGTTGCAAGAATGCATCATCTTCTTCCTGATCTCAATCAAGAACAAGAACGAAGAAAGAATAATTAGAAATCCTAATTAGGTTAAACATGGATCATGAAGAAAATATAGTGATCAAGTTTAGGTTAACACAAATATCACCCAAGGGAAAGAGAAACAACGAATCAAGATTCACCCATGGGAAAGAGAAATAAAGAATGCACAATCTGAAAAAGTGTTGGGAAGTTTCCAACAGATAAAAGAACATTAGGGTTTCGTATATGGTTACCTCTCATGAGAATTGGTTACCTCTCATGAGAATTGCCCATAATTAATTCTCACACAAACAACCCAAGATAGATAAAGGAATATCTCATTAGTATTTCAAAATAAAGAATGGAATTAGAAAGGGTCTACCAATGAGAGAAAATAAGGTTCTCAATTAAAGTGAAGGGAAAGAAATTCAAATCATACAATTAGGGATTACTAACAAGAATCTGTGTATCCCACGGAAAGACTAAGGAGAATAAAGATTCACCCTTAGGGCAAAGAATTTACAATCAAGAAAGGTTTTGGGGAGGTCCAAAGAATTAATAGAAAATAGAAGGGTTGCCAATTGGTTACCCTCTCATGAAGGTTACCCAAGAATTTCCCCTCAAAATCTCACCCTTTTGATTTCCAATGGTCCAAGGAAAATTAGGGATCAACTCCTCAATCATGAGGACACAAGGGAAGGTCATGGTAATAATATGAGACCTTCCCCACAATCATAAAGATAGGTAGAAAATTAGGGAAAGTATCATTAAGAGCTTTGGTGGAATCAAATTCAAGAATCATCGCCATATGGCTTTCAAGAACATAGAGTGAATTGTGGAATTCACTCTAGGGCTAAAAGAATTAAAGAAGAGGTCATTACAGCAGTGTAATACCCTTCTCATGATCAGAAAATCAGAAGTAGAGAAGAAAGAATGAATTAAAGAAGAAACGAATTGAATACCAACCTTATAGAAGAGAAACCGATGAAGAAATCAGAACAGATGCTTGAGGATCTTCCTTGGCTTCGAAGGAGAGGTTCTAGGGATCTTCCCACGTTCTCCCAAGGCTTAGAAACAGATTGAGAGTGAAACACATGGAGTTCCCCCTTTTAAATAGCACAAAGAGTTCAAGAATTACTAGGGTTTCACCAAACTGACCAAACCCCCTGTTGGTGGTTGATTGATTGCCAAAGAGGAAGTTCAAAGGTCGATCCCACACTATCTAGAGGTTTAGAAACATAATGGGAATAGTTTACCACGAAATTAAAAGAAATAAAGCTTTTGAAAACCTTCAAAACAGATATTTACCAAAATGCCACTGCTCGGACAGCTTATTCAAAAATAGGGGTTTAATGGGCCTAACTTTAATATTTTTGGATGGGCTTCTTTCAACACATCATGCTACTTACCTAGTATGGAGGGATGTCTTCAAACCAGGTCCAACTAAGCTTTAGGTCCATCAATCAAGTTCTTCTTCACAAATAAATAGTTCAACACCAAATCAAATAAGGTTTCCATAAGGAAACACCATCATCAATATCCATGGGTTTTGGGTCAAACACCATATCCTCTACTGAGATGGCCCACAAAGACATCTTCCTCATTTTGGAACATTGGATCAACTCTAAGGGAAAGGTCTGACATGGCTTCCTAAGATTTTAAAAGATAGTAAAACTGAAATCACGGTCAAACTTCAAAGTCAACATTAAACAAACCCTACTTCACGCAAAACAGATCGGGTTTCGGGGCTAGATTTGGGTTGGGTGTCACAGACTGAGTAGATGACTTGCATTGGGCTAGGCTTTACTGTGACATGCGCCAGTACTTATACCAAATGGTGATGTGAGAGAGCGGTGACCGATCCCCTTACCATGGTTTTTGAGATGACTTTACCGATATTCCCCTGGCAGACCCAAGATATCTTGTATGATTGAGGGGGAGTGACTGACAACCCAGAGAAGTATGGTGCTATGACTTAAAGCATGTCTACCCTAGAGACTAGCATTTATAGAGTTAGAATCATAATTGCATCATATGTTCCATATCACATTGCATTATGTTATGTTCTGTATGTGTATGATTTCTAATTATGGAATAACTACCTTGTTGAGTTCTTCGAACTCATTCCTTTTGTAAAAATGTTTTTAGATTATCCTACAGGTACCGAAGATTATGATGGCACCCCCTTCGAGACGGACTATGATTCCGCATACTACCCTTCGGGTAGTGGCATCTGTGAAGATCCGAGTGTTGGTGCCGAGGAGGATTACTATTCGCACCAAGGTTAGCCCCACGGTTGTGCGGGAGCGGCAGAGCTGGGTTTTCTTCATCCGTACCATTAAGGAGACTATTATTAGAGTAGAAGAAATCCTAGCTTAGTGCCCCATTTCCCTAGTGTATTTATGGAGTATTTGGGCCTGTAATTAACTTGTTTGGATTTATCTTTTAGATACTTGGACATGTAACTAACTTTATCACACTTCTTTTCCGCTACTCTGAGAGGGTGGCTATCACATCTTCTCTCACCTTTATGATTATGTTCACACTTTGATATTATCTGTTTTCTGCACTCTGATTTATTTAATCTTACCTTATTCATGATACTTAGTATTAGTTGTTTTTACCTTGATTATTATTGTTCATGATTATGTCATTGTGTATGTGGGAGGCATGGACCTACGAATCTTGATCATTGGACTGTGGATCACATTCCATGGTATTCCAGATGGGGTACCGGCTGGGTGGATGTGACACCTTTTCTAAGTTATAGAAGGGTCTTACCTAGTTTTTTTGGGACCTTCCACTTTTGTCATTACTGTACTCTTGATCCATCTACCAAGTCCATCAACATTCGAGTTAGTTCTTCTTCCATAATCTGACAAAGTTCCCAACTTAGCATCATCTCCATCTACTTCTAATGGTTCTAAGTCAAATCCAATGGGTTCAATTCGGATGGCTCACAGTTGCCTTCTTCCCATACTCAGGGTTTTCAGACCTACAATATAGATTTTCAGGTTAGGGTTATGAGGGATTTCGCAACCATCCTGTGGAGGACTCCTCCACAAAATCAGCTAACGCCTGACCCTTAATGGTCATTCTTGGCTTGAACTCTACTTGATGTTCACTCAACTCTATGACCTAAGACACCATTCTCCCCCGCGATCAGGGCAGTGTAGGATATTTTTTAAGGGTACAATAGTTAACACAGTTATTGGGTGAGCTTGGAAGTATGACCTAAGTTTCCTAATAGAGATCATTATAGCTAAAGCTTGTTTCTCTATTTCAAGATATCTTGACTCAACATCCAAGAACATGAGACACATAGTGTGAGATCCCACCTATTCCTAACCTTGCTGTTGTACTAAATACATATATACCATATGCATTGTTCAATTTATTCTCTGCTGTACGAATTGCCTAGTTTCGTTTGGTAGAAGTTTACCCCAAAGCTGATCTATTCTCTCCATGATTTCTTCTTGTGCCTTACCTTCCCTTTGATATGAGGATGATCTTAAATCATTCCCATGACTGATCCTTCTATCCCTGTTGTTCTAGAGTGGATCTCCATACACTCTATAACCTTGTGAATTCTTCATATGATGATTTCGAAGAGAAATCAAGTGTGATCTTCATGATTTGTTATTCCTTCTAATTGTTCAAGACTTCAAGCTTTTCATCTTCTATTCTTCAATCAAAGAATTGTAATCTCTCTTGTGTTGTATTGATCTACTCTTGCTACGATTTATTCTTTCAGATTGAGATTATGAAGTAGATGTTGCATCCTTGCAACATATTGATCCTTGCAACCATCTCTTCTACAATCTCCTTTCATTCTTAAAGTTTTATGATCTTCATATTAATCTTCGCCATGATCCTTGTGAAATCTTCATGAAGCCATGATCATACTTTCGATTTGATTTCAAAGCATGTCAGATTTACTCCTTGTTTTCTTACAAAAAGACTTATTGTTATTTGTTTTCCGTGGACTTTGGGAAAAGGAAGCCAAGATAATAGGAAAGTACCCCTGCCTTTTTGAAACCAAGTTCTCTCCCAATTTCGAGGACGAAATTATTTTAAGGGGGGGAGAATGTGAAATCCAGCCCAAACCTAGCCAGGGCACCCTATCTGTTTTGGGTAAAGAAGGGTTAGTTTAAATGTTTGACCTTAAAGTTGGACCTTGATTTGATCTTATCTTGTTGGTTGTAGACCCTTTTGGTTGACGATTTGGTTTCGGAACCCGAGCCCATGGACATTGTCGATGATGCCCCTCACTTGAGAGCATTGTCAGTGTTAGTTTTGAATCTGCGCACCGAAGAGGGGTGAATTAGTTGAAATACCTAATGAACTCCTGTGCCCAATCTGAATATATTTCTCAAAACTAGACTTCTTGATGGACTTGTAGGGGAAAATCTCACTCAATTTGACCCCATATAACCTTCCAAATCCTCGTCCGAAGTTGCTGAACTATGTCTGGCAAATCCTGCTTGCGCATCGAAGAAGGTGAGCCTAGTTGGTGGACCTAATGAACTCCAATTCTTGATTCGAAGGTATTTCTGGAAACTATACTTCTTGATTGACTCGTAGAAGAAAACCTCACTCAATTTGACCTTGTATAGCCCTCCGAATCCCTGTTTGAACCTTGTCTGTCTGATTGGTCGACTCATTGGTCGACTCGGACCTCGTAGACCAATCCAATCGACCAATGGTGTCTGAATTTACCAATTTGGTCCTGTCTCTTCTATTTAAGTCTAATCTCGGGAATACTCCGCCTCCTATGCCTCCTAAGCCTCTGGAATGAGTTAGAACCCTAATCTAATCAATTCCCTTGCATTCCTTGGTGATCTCTCACAAGACTTGAAGTAATCTTCTTCCTCTCGCATCAAAGGTATGTCTACTCTCTTTTCTTTCTTCTCCATCTCTGATTTTATTTCTTTAATCTGTTCTTGGTTGAGATCAGGAAGAAGATGATGCACTCTTGCAACCATCCACTCCATGATCTCATCTTGTTCCTTGAGATCTATGATCATCATCATGATCTCAACCCCATGATGGAATCTTTGAAAACCCTAATCCTAATCCTTTGAAACCCTAACCTGGGTGATTATCTGAGAACCTTTTTGGTAACCTCCCATGTGAGGGAAACCTCATGGGTAATGTGGAGGTTGATCTAAATTCAATATTCTTTAATTCTTCTTGTTGTAATTGGCCAATCATCAATTCCCTCCCTCCTGTGATCTTAACCTTTTTATGGGAACCATAAGGGTGAAACCCTAATTTCTTGGGTTAGATCAAGAACCCATCTTTTGACCATGATTATCTTCCCATAATGTTTCTATTAACCTAAACAAGATTTTCTTATTATGTTCTTGATTGCAACCATTCCCTTTCTTCCGTGATCATAACCTTTTCATGAGAGCCATAAAGGTTGAAACCCTAGTTTCTTGGGTCAAATCAAGAACCCATCTTTTTACCATGACTTGATGATTTTATCTTCCCATATGATTCTAATACATCCTAGGAAGTTCCCCTTGAATTTCGGATCAATCCGACTTCAAACGAAGAAGTTATGGCCAAAACAGTTTTCACTATCCCGTCTTGACTCAATTGGTCGATTGATTGGTCGATCTGGTCGATAGACCAATCAATCGACCAATGAAGTCAGTAGCTTCAATTTTCGCTCGATTTGATTCGTTTGCTCTCTGATCTTTTAGGTATCTTTCCTAATGTTGTATCTATGCTTGTTAGGGGTTTATTTGCCAAGTTTGGTGTCTCTCTCTTTGATCTTTGGATTATCTTCGGCGATAATCGGGTAAGGACCGATTGATTCCTTAACTACATAGATTGCTTGTTCTCTGGTTTCTACTTTATGAAACTATGAGATTACCTACTGTTATTGTATTTTAATTCTGATCTCCTACTGTGGGAACAGTAGCACTTATTTATATCATCTTTTCATTGTTTATGTTATATGAATTACTTATTATTGCATAATCGATGTTGCTTTTACATTCTCTTTTATATGATGAACTACTGGTTGTGTATGTCATGACTGATCCGAGAATGTGTTTGCTTAAGTTTGGTTTGGGATTGGGAAGTGTCCTTTTGACACTTCTGCCCTTGGACATTATCGGAAATAGTATGGGATGTTTCCGGGGTTGCCCATCGACACTTTCCCGAATCAATGGTTGTCATACCTAGGGATGTCTAGCAGTGTTTGGCTAGGATACACCCTGTTATATCGGACCTGATTCGGAAGGGTATTGAGACCGAACGACCCGTGGTAGCAATGGGGATTCACGGGCGCTCAAGACCGGTAACCAACCCGTGAGAGGACGGGAATCACATTGTGGGGGCCATTTATTGGAGGGTTGCATATGGCTAGACTTGGGCTCATGGGCGCTCAAGACCGGTAACCAACCCGTGAGAGGACATGAGAGCTTCCCGTTTACCATATGTGGATAACCAATAGGGTTGATGAGTCCGTAGTCCGAGTTGGTCGGTGCCATAGGATACGCTCGACTCTAGTGCGAAGGATACCGGAAAGGATCGTCAGGGACGAGGAATGGACGTATCTGGAACTGAGTTGATATAACTGACTAGATGACTTGCATTGGGCTAGGCTTTTCCCTGACATGCGCCGATACTTTTGCCAAATGGTTGTGAGAGAGTGTGTTGACTTAACCCCCTGCCATGGTTTGTCCTGAGGGATGAAGGACCCATTACCAACCGGCTGCCCAAGAATACCTTAAATGGGTGAGGGAATCCAAGATATCTTAAATGGTTGAGGATGTGAGCGGACCTACCCAAAGAAGTACGGTGCTATGACTTAAAGCATGTCGCCATAGAGACCAAGCATACATAGAGTTAGATGCATTCATACATTATCTGTTTCATATTGCATTGCATCTTGTTATGGTTTGCCACATGTTACCTATGATGTTATGGATTAACTTGCCTTACTGAGTTTCTTTCGAAACTCATTCCTTTTTTTGTACAATCTGTTGTTAGACTTCTCTACAGGTTCGGATTTCTTTGACGGTACGTATGAGGAAGCACAAGGTGAAGAAGATGAAGACTGAAGAACAAGAAGAGCTGACTGAAGATGTGGATTAGATTTCTTTTGTTTCTTCTAGACTTATCTTTTACTTTACTTGTATTAGCTTAGAGCCTTTTTTAGATTTCGATCTACCTCCCGCATGTGTTTGTAGGGTGTATTTCCGCTATACTCTACAGTTGTCTTTTGATTTGGTATCTTGTTATTCCACACTCTGATATTCTATAGTGATCCTTCTGAGATCCTTTCTTGACTTTTATTATAAATTACTTGAACATTATGATTTGTTCTTGCTTTTGATTATGTTATTGTGCGAAATGGATGTGATCGTTCCTAAACTTGATCTTTTGGGCTGTGGATCACACTCTCGGGTATGCCAGATAGGGTACCGGCTGGGAGGATGTGACACATAGTAAATAGGCTTCTGGATGCCCTTCTCTTCTTGAATTAAAATAGAACTTACAACATTAGATGAAGTGGCTAAATACAAGAAAAGTTCCTTTCTAGGATATGGACAAGTAAGTATAGGTGAAGTGCTTAGCTTAAGCTTGAGTTCTTCAAAAGCTTTCTGGCAGTCATCATTCCAGATGATCTCCTTTGTCACATTGAGTGATTTTAAGGTTGTGAGGAAAGTCAAAAACCATTCTTCAGAACATGAAAGGAAACAATTGAGAGCTACAACTCTTCCTGTTAGGCACTATATTTCTTTCACAGGCTTTGGGGGTTACATTTCCAAGATAGGCCTTGATTTTTTCTGGATTGGCTTCAATGCCCCTTTCTGAAACCATGAAACCGAGGAACTTTCAGGAAGACAATCTAAAAGCACACTTCTTGAGATTAAGGTGCATCTTTTATGCCTTAAGAACTTCAAAAACTTCTGTTAAGTCACTAATATGATCTTCGTGGAGTATGCTCTAATGCTCTTGACCAACATGTCGTCAACCTAGACTTCCATATTGCGTCCAATTTGCTTGCAGAAGATCTTGTTTACTACACGCTGGTATGTTTCTCCAACATTCTTCTGATCAAATGGCATTAGTTTCTAGTATTTACTTTCTTTGCTGGTCATGAAGGTAGTATGAATGAATTTCATCTTCAGGCTTCATCATGATCTTATTGTACCCTGAATAAGCATCCATAAAACTTAGAACTTCATGTTGGGTTGTGGCATCAATGAGCAAATCAATCCGAGGAAGATGATAACAATCCTTTGGACAAGATTTGTTGAGATCCATATAATTTGTACACATTCTCCACTTCCCATTCGCCTTTTTCTCCATCACCACATTCGTGAGCCAAGTTGGACATTCAATTGGGCAGATGAAACCAGATTTTTCGAGCTTCTCCACTTCTACTTGAATGATTTGATGCTTTTCAACAGAGAAGTTCCTTCTTCTTTGAATAACTAGAGTGGCTTCTTTGTTGATCCATAAACCGAGCTTCACAACCTTTCGGTCCACCCCTAGCATGTCTTTAGTTGTCCAAGTGAAAATGTCAGCATTTTGAACAAGGAAAGTTGCAAGTTTTTGCTTGAACTACTCTTCCTTCTGTTCAGAACCAATGTGTGTCCCTCGTTTTGGAATGATAGTACTTAGGGGGATCTCTAAAGCGTCTTCATAGGTTCTCCACGTTGCATCCAGCCTTCATCACGATCATCACGTACCTCTATTGTAATGCAATTCCAACAACGGGTACTGTAGGTTGCTTAGGAATGAAATTGAGATAACAATTCCTAAATTGCCTATGATCTGTCTTGCAGATACCAAGACCTTCCTCTGTAGGATATTTAATCATCATATGCCTACAGGAAACTATAGCTGCCAGAGCAATCACTGTTGGTCTCCCAAGAATAAAATTATAGGCTAAGAGATTGTGCACAACCATAAACATGGTAGGCAATGTCACTTGTCGGGGAAACGTTCCCACCATTAGATCAAGTTGTATGTTACCTTCTACAGTGGTCGAACGTCACGCAAACCCATAAAGTAGGGCTCTAGTTGGCATGAGAGCATCTTGATCAATCTTTAGATGTTAGAAAGCATCCAGAGACAAAATGTCTGCTGATGATCTAGTGTCAACTAATACTTTATAGACCATGTGATTAGCCAACCTAACGTTGATAAATATTGCATCATCATTGGGTGTGTGGACATCCACCATCTCCTTTTTGGAGAAAGTAATCGGTTCGGGAATGAATAAAACGTGTAACAGTTGGGGGCTCAGCAGAGCCTACAACACGAGTACTTTGTTTGGCTTCTTGAATAAAATCAGGAGTGGATCTTCCAAAGGTTGTACTAATCCTAGGAAGATCCTCATCCCTAGAAGTCATGGGAGCTTTCCCACTCGACTCAGTCCTTTCCCTAGGAGGAGTCCTACCACATCTTCTAGGAGGTAAGCCTTCTCCTCGACGAGGAGACCTCACATATTGATTCAAATGCCCTTGGGCCATCAACTTCTTTATCTCTATCTTGAGCATATGGAATCATTTTTATGATGCCCCTTGTCTTTATGATAGACACAGTACTTTGACATGTTGGCCCTATTTTCTAGCCTTGCATGTAATCTTCTTGGGCTTTTATGTAAGCCAAAGTCTTGGATTTGCATCAAGATTGCAGATCATGAGTTGTTCAACGAGGTGAATGCTTCTTCATCTTTGTCATCCACTCGCCTGGTTTGCCATTCTTGCTTCCATTTTTTATCTCTCATTGGAGGCCGTTGCTTGAAGCTTTCTTCTTGAGCTTTTCACGTGAAACGCTTCTCCTTTTCCTTGTAATCAGTCCGATTGGTTTCCAAAACTTCCTCCATAGTTTCCATCTCGTACCCAAGACCTAAAAGTTCAGCCAAGGTTTTATGATGTCGGATGTAACCAACTTCTCGTTAGTCATTGCTCTCTTGAAGGCAGCAAATGCCACTTTATCATCCAAATCCTTGATTAGGATTGAGACGTTGTTGAAATGAGTGATAAATGCTCGAATCGATTTAGAATGTCCTTGCTTTAGAGCTCGCTGGTTGTCCTCTATCTTGTCCTCTTGATTCCACTCTTAAATCGTGACACAAACGCATTACCCAACTCTGTGAAGTTATGAATAGAATGTTTTGGCAGACGAGAATACCACGTAGTGGCTGGTCCAGTTAGGGAAGCTGGGAAACATTTACACTTGTTAGGATCTCCTCCACCACACATAGTCATGATGGAAGTAAAATGGTTGATATGTGCCTTTGGATCAGTTGTTCCATCATACACAATAAAGGTTGGAGTACGAAAACTTATTGGTAAGGGTGCTATTGTGATTTATGGCACAAAGGGATCTTGATTCAAAACCAATTGCACCTCATCAGGAACCTTTTTGTCCAACTGATGAAGATGTCCGTTAATGTCTAGGATTTGTTGGTAGAGGCTTTCATCTTGTCTGCCTACGAGAGGTTTTTTATCCTTCTTCTCGCTGATCCGGAACCTCGTGACTTAGCTACACACCCCCTAAGGACTTTCCGTGGCTTTTGAAAGTGATGGCTCTTAGTGACAGCTCCCGGGAACGAGTGTCTTCATGTTGCACCCCCGTCTATCAAAAACAAAACGATGAGCACCCTCACCAGGATACTTAGCTCTACCCTTTCCTTTGTTCTTTGCTAAATGAGTGGGAGTGTAGCTACTCCATCTCCTAAGGCCTTGTCTTGCTGATCAACGGGGGAGGGAACCACTATTTCGGGCAAAACAACTATTGGCCCTAATGGTGGCATAAGTTGATTCCACTGATTCACCATAGTTTGAAATGAACTCATCATATCAAACATCTTGCGTTGAAGATCTTTCAACTACGTTGAATTAGCTGCCAAGGTTGGTGATATTCCCTGTAGTGGAAGTCCAACATTTGTTGACGGCACCCAACACCAGCTGGTGGTGGCTCACGTGCCGGGAGCATCGTAGTATCTTTTGATGTTCCTTCTTTTTGGACTACCATTTTCCTTTTTACACGTGGACATCCCCGAGAATTTGAACCATGATTGTTAGAATGTTCTCCTGCCATCTTTTCTCAACAAGGTAAAACATAAAAGGGAAAATTACGGAAAATTTCCCATAAGCATGCGCCGAATGTTACTCCAAAATCTGCTTGCATGTTGCTTGGTCCACTACTAGCCTAAACCAGATTCCTATAGATAAAAAAGACGTGAGAGTGGGCCACCTCCAATGATTAAGTCAGATTCTAGAGAACACAAATCCTCATATTGAGGAGTTAATGTTTTAAGAATGAATGTTTCCTTTGGAACTTGCAGGAGAATTAATGCTGGAGTTATTGTAATTGGTGTCACATCCACCCAACCAGTACCCTAAGCATGATTCCCGAGTGTGTGATCCAAAGCCCCAAAGATCAGTTCATGGCATTCATCCTCCCACAATAATATAATCGAGAACAAGACTAGATCAATGTGCAAATATTATAAAAAAATAATCAACAAAAGATTCCTAGAGGGATTATAGATTTAATTAGAGTGCGGAAAGATAACAAAAGGATAAATCAAATATATATAGTTAGTTTGTATATTTAATTAGCGGAAAATCACTCTATAGTAGCAGCGGAAAATTACTCTATAGTAGCAGCGGAAAATTAGATCAAAACTTAAAAGGAAATTACAACCGCTTCCAAAATGTAAGGAAAGGAAATAAAATAAGTCTAAACAATATTCTCTTCAAATCTATAAAATGTATCTCTAAAAGAAAAGACTTCAGTGCCCCATCCCTGACACACAAGCACTAGAGTCGGACTAATCTTGATAAGCTCCAACTTCACACTGGTAGTCTTCACAGTCGTAGTCATAACAGCTAGCACTTTGGGAACTGTATGTGTCATCCGCTGGGGTCTTGTAGTATTGACTCTCATAGTCATCAATACCTGTAGAAAGGTCTAATAAAGTTGTTCCAAGAAGGATGCAATTTATTCCACAATAACACATATAACATGATAACAAACATACAAGATGCAATATGATATGAGACCGATATGCAAGTATGCTTCTAACTCTATGTATGTTGGTCTCTTGTGGCAGACATGCTTTAAGCCATAGCACCATACTCCTCTGGGTAGGTCTCAAATCACTCTCCCTCAACCGTCTTGGTATCTTGGGTTCTCCAGTGGTAATTGGATCCTGTATCCCTCTCGGACATTCCATGGCTGGGGTTTCGGTCAACACTCTCGCTCACCACCATTGGTCTGAGTATTGGCTCATGTCAGGGTTAATCTTAGCCCAATGCAAGTCATCTACTTAGTTATATCAACTTAAGGTTAGATACTTCCATTCCTCGCCTCTCGCTATCCTTTCCGGTATCCTTCCCCCTAGAGTCATCGTATCCTATGGCTCCAACCAACTCGAACTACAGACTCATTAACCCTATTGGTCATCCACAAATAGTAAATGGGAAGCTCTCATGTCCTCTCACGGGTTGGTTACCGGTCTTGAGCACCCATGAGCCCAAGTCTACTAAATGCAACCCTACCAATGAATGGCCCCTCACAATGTGATTCATGTCCTCTCACGGGTTGGTTATTGGTCTTGAGCGCCCATAAATCCCCATTGTTGCCACTGGCCACTCGGTCTCAATTCCCTTCAGAATCAGGTCTAATATAACAAAGAAATCCTAGCCAAACACTGCTAGACAAGTCATATGTAAAACCCAGCCCTAACCTTGACCCGGAAACCTTGTTATTTGTAGGTCCAGTGACCAGAAGTAAAGTAAGAAGTCAGCTTTGGGCCATCCCAGTGGAGGACTTGGTGTCTGGCTTTGAATCCATGAGAGTTGATGATGAAGTTCTATTTATGGAAACTGAATCTTGATGAAGATCGGATTAGTTGATGGACTTGGAGTGCTCTCTATCATGGTTTGAAGGCATTTCTACCTATTAGGTAAGTCACTTGATATGTGTGCAAAACCCCTTTAGGATTGGATTTGATCTGGGTCTTCAATTCCCTGTTTTGGAATTCTTTGTCTGCATTGGTCGATTGATTGGTCGTTGGACCGATCGACCAATCCACTCGACCAATGGGTGATGTCTTTGGCAATTAGGTCTTGCTTGCTCTATTTAAGTCCAATCTCGAGTCTACTTCGTATTTGCTGCCTCCAAACTCTTTGGAGCGAACCAAAGACCTCTGCAAGTCATCTCCCTTGCATCCTTGGTGATTTTCTTGGTGATCTTCGTCAAAACTCTTCCTTTTGCATCAAAAGTATGTCTACACTCTCTTCTTCTCCTCCATCTCTGTTTTTCTTTCCTTTTTGAGTTGAGACAGTAGAGGAGATGCTACATTCTCTGTTGCAAACATCTCTGGACTTGTCTCTCATGATCTTCCTAAGGATTAATGGCTAATGCAATGATCTTAACCATGATCATTGCAAGCTTTTGAAGGAATCATGATCAAATCATGATCTAGTCTGTGTTGATCTTTCGATTTGAATTCCGATCTCCTTGGATCTTCTATATTGATCATGTTAGTAGTCAATTGCTGTGTTTTCTTTTCATGATCCATGATCTATCAATCTCTAGTTGTTTCTCTTCTACCATACCATGTTTTCTTCATGAATCATGATAGTTACATATATGGTAGGTTTTGTTTCCTTATTTAGATTTATGCTCTTAGGTCTATTTTCTTGAAGATCTAAGTATGCTTTTCATGATACCTTTACCTGAATCAATGATCCATTCTCCTATTGTTCTTGTCTTTGATTTCTATCTTGAATTCTTCAAGATCCATGATTGATCTAATTATGGTAACTTTTTGTTTCCTAATTTGGATCTTGATGACTTGATTTGATTAGTGTTTTGAGTTCTCCTATATGTTAGGATACTACTAATGTAGTTTACCCCTTGATTAGTACCCTTTTGAACCACCAAATTCGGATTTTATATCTCAAAATTCTGATTTTATAGGCTACTGTCTGCATTGGTCGATGATTGGTCGATTGGACCGATCGACCAATCCACTCGACCAATGAGTACGACAACTCGAATTGGTCTGTCTTGGATGTTTTGGTATCTTTTCTGTTAGGGATCTTTCCTAATATGTTGTATACACTTGTTTAGGACCTTCTTCTCAAGTTTGTCAAGATCTTACTTGATTTCTTAGGATTCCTTTGCGAGTTATAAAAGGTAAGGATGGTTACTTCTTTAACAACATAAGTTGCATATCTTAGTTTCTATATTTGAATCTTGTTAATTTATTTCTTTAATTAGATTCTTATAATGTTATACTCTTTGTGGTACTTGTCTTGATATCAATAGCATTACTTATTCATATTGAATTGACTCAAGTATGATTTACTTACCAATTATATACAAATTGATTGTAGTTATTGATTTCTTTCCATATATGAAGTTACCATATATGTGATGTTATCAATTGATGCATGTGTATGCTTAAGTATGGTTTGGAAAGGAGAGGTGTCCTTTTGACACTTCTGTCCTTGGACTACTACGGGAATATTATGGGATGTTTCCGGAGATGCCCTCTGGACACCTTCCTAAACTGTTGGATGACATATCTAGGATTGTCTAGTAGTGTTGGGCTAGGATGTCTGTTATGTCGACCCTAATCGGAGGGGTATTGAGACCGAACGACCCGTGGTAGCAATGGGGATTCATGGGCGCTCAAGACCGGTAACCAACCCGTGAGAGGACGGGAATCACATTGTGGGGGCCATTTATTGGAGGGTTGCATATGGATAGACTTGGGCTCACGGGCGCTCAAGACCGGTAACCAACCCGTGAGGGGACGTGAGAGCTTCCCGTTTACCATATGTGGATGACCAATAGGGTTGATGAGTCCGTAGTTAGGGACTATGAGGACTCTAGTGTGAAGGATACCGGAAAGGATCGTCGAGGACGAGGAATGGACGATATCTGGATCTGACTTGATGTAACTAAGTAGAAGACTTGCATTTGGCTAGGCTTTACCACGACATGCGCCGGTACTTAGACCAATGGTGATGTGAGAGAGTGGTGACCTATACCCCCAGCCATGGAATGTCCCGAGGGATGCCGGACCCATTACCAACTGATGATGAGTGATTGAGACCTTCCTAAAGAAGTACGGTGCTATGACTTAAAGCATGTCTGCCAATAGAGACCAGCATATGTAGAGTTAGATTCATACATTCATTGTTTGTCTCATAACATATTGCATTTATGTTTGTTCTGAAATCCTGCCATTTATGTTATTATGGATTTAACTGCCTTACTGAGTTTCTTTGAAACTCATTCCTTTATTGTACAATGTTTGTTAGACTATTCTACAGTCTTGAATATCATGACGGCCCCTATGAAGAAGCGCAAGGAGAAGAGGCATATCTCCAGAAGGTGATTGCGGTTACAACAATTACATCGAAGATCCCGCGAGTGGTTATGCTCCGTACGATGCTTAGTCCGACCATAGAGTGGAAGCGCCCTTGTGTGCTGTTTATGAGATTTATACTTATAGGGATGTTGTCTATAAAGTTGAGAACAATTTAGTTACCTATTGTACACTGCTTCGGGATTAGATTCAGTCTTGCTTATTCTCTTTTAGAACTACTTTTCCGCTGGTTGTAGAGTGGGATTTCGCCTCACTTTACTTATCTGATTTAGATACTCTGATTATAATTAGTACTCTGATTTATATATATGATTCATTCTTTCCTTATTTGGATCTATGGTTTATCTTCCGCACTTTTATTATTATTGTTCATGATTATGTTATTGTTTATGTGGGAGGTTGATTACTCGATACCTAATCTTGGGCTGTGGATCACACTCTCGGGTATGCCGGATAGGGTACCGGCTGGGAGGATGTGACATCATAGGTATGTCAACCAGTAATAAGGGAAAGCTCCAAGGGGCACCATAGGAAAGCGTCTCATACCACCTCCTTTGGTGTCCAAAGACAGAAATGTTAAAAGGACATTCCCCATTCCCTAATTACAACCTAGGCAAACACATCCCAATTCAGTCATTCATAACCACAACCGATAATCCACTCACAAGAGTAATAACCAATCATTCATAATTAATATAGACAATTGAATCACATGAGCAATGTCCTACTGTAGTTACAGTAGCAATATAATTATAAACAAGTCCTAAAAACAATAGTATGATCATGCAATTCAATTCAAATATAGGCAGTCATGTATTTTAAGTTATTTGTGAACAAACAACATTACCTTACTTAGCTTCGTAAAAACTCAGGAGAAAGTCAGAGAATAGATCCAAAGTTTACAAAAGAAACCCAAAACAAAAATAGGTAAGGCATTAGGATCAAACTCTCCAAGACTGGAAGTGAAACGAACCAAAACAAAGCAACCTTGCTGTCACTGACCTTGTTGGTCGGTCAGGCTTGGTCAGTCTGACTGACCAAGGCTGGTCTGTACAAACGAAATCTCAAATTTTTTATTCGAAACACTTCGAAATTTCAAGGAAAATTCTAAAATAGAAAACTAAGATTATTTAGCATAGTCTAAGCATCAACAATGGCCATAGGAGTAGAATTCTAATTTAATAAAAACTAGGCTTCTATCGAAATCAATCTGTGGATTCTACGGAAAGACTAGAGAGAATGAGAATCCACTCTAGGAAAGAGATAACATTTGATCATAGTCAAAAACTATCATAGGAATGCATCTAACATGCATTAGATATCAAAAACTTAGAATGACTACACATACATATAGATCACACAAGATCTCATTCTAAAATCAAATTGTGTAGATCACTGAAGCAATAGAGTAAATCGAGATTCACTCTAAACTACAGAGATTGAAGAAAATATCATAGTAATGATACAAGACCTTCCACTAAATCACAAAGACGAGAAGAAATCAATACGAAAGTATAAGTGATTACCAACCTTGAGGAAGAAGATTTGTCGAAAAACTTTGGTGATTGGTTGAGGATCTTCCTAAGCTCCAATGAGAGTGCTAAGAGAGGCTTCCCATGTTCTCTAGAGGCTTTAGAACATTATGGGGCTGTTTAACACGGAGTTATAATATATATAGCTTCGAAAACCTAAAAACATAGGGATTGACAAAACAGTCCCTGGCACCTTTGGTTGGTCATGGTTGGTCGATCTGATTGACTAAGGGTGATCGACCAATAGTCCCAAAGAGGCCAAAAATCAGGTTTTCTAAGTCCAAAACCCAAAATTCCAAAGGGGGCTTCTCCTAACTCAATCAAGAGTCTTATCTAGCATTGAGGGACCTTCCAAAATGCGTCAAAATAGGGTTCAAGTCCATCATACAAGTTCTTCCTCGACAAGTTGCAACTTCTTCTCCAAAGTCAAGCAAAGTTTCCATATAAGGAACTCCATCATCAATCTCCATGGGTTCTGGGTCAAACACCATGGGTTCTACTAAGATGGTCCACAATTGTCTTCTACCTTCACTTCAAGTCTTCGGACCTACAAACACTTAGATTTTCGGGTTAGGGTTTGGCCTGGATTTCTCAACTGGGCTTACCCTCATCTATTCCGAATGTGTTGCTTATATATCAACTCCATGCCTTTGTTATTGTGAAGACACACTTGATCGTAGGATCTCTTCCATTGAAATGAAGGGTTGAGATTGATGGTGGCTAATAATTTAATCACCTAGTTAAGAATTCAATCTTCCTGGAGAAGCTTTGAGCCTGCTGCACCTCCTCCCAGAATGATCATTAGTTCAGATTCACGTGGGCTCAAATGTGACATCCATCTCTCCCGTTAATCTCTAGACAAATCGTAAGGGAGCAACACTCAAAAAGACCTAAGCAAATGGGAGGCTTCCTGATGGGAGCTGGGAATTTAATGCACCTCAGAGCATTTAATGCTCTAACTAATGTTTCGATAAAGATGAGCTGAATCCCTTCGCAGTGTTACTTTTGCCAAGAAGTGACATTCTGACCACCATGTAAATTCTATGCTGAGAAGTCCCAATGCCACATTGCATTCACTGAGGGACATTCCTCAATGCCAACATTACTCCGAAAAGTGTCTTACCGAAAAGTGCTTGGACAATTCTTCAAACCGGATCTATGCAAATGTCCCCAACCAAGCGATTTGTACCGGTATAATGATCTAAACTATAATGTACATTACAATAGGTCAATGTGGGAAAAATGACCAGGTGGGCAGGGTGTTTCGCGACAGTGATGTTGTATTTGGGAAGCTTTACCTGATGAATCTCTAGGTGTTTAGTGGTTGAAGTTGAGTTCCTTGCTATCCTTTGTGGTTTAGATATCGTAGTAGACAAGGGTTGGCGGACCCTTGTGGTTGAATCATACTCAATTAAGGTTTTAGCCATCCTTAAAGATGAGTCTCGGCAACGAGGAACACTTACCAGTTTGATTGAAAGAGTCAAGGTGATCAAGGGTGTTGATGCTACCATAGGCTTTAGCCATGTGTGTCGGACCATGAACAACGTTGCCGATTGGATGTTGATGGTCCATTTCAGGGATGACGTTTAATCGATATTCTTTTAAGGATCCACGTTTGGAGTTGATGGAGATCCTTCAAGTAGATTTAGCTAGATAGTTGGTGTAGCGTGTTTTCTTTCTTTTGGGAACTAGCCCCGTTCATGTATCAAAAAAGGGAAAACAAAAGTTGTTCTTAAGAACATAAATTATCAAATAATTTGTTTCATAGTTCACAAGTGGACAAAATGATTCAACATGGAGGGGAGGTAAAAAATGAGAGTTGGATCACGTCTCCCATTAGGGGAGTACTAATGTTTTTTCACCACATATATTGTATGAGGCCCCCACTATAGTTCCTACTCTAAATTATATTGTCATATTCAAGCGTGGATCCACATAAATTTGTGGGGCCCACATTATTGAGAATGAAGTCTTTATACTTACAAAATATAGGTAAATCAAAATATGATGATATCTAAAAAGAAGAATCTCAAAATCAACATTGCAAAAAACAAAAAGGCACATGATTGCAACAATAAAAGGCTAGATGCAAACTAAATGAATATGGTCGTTAGTTGTGTTCAGAATATGAAATTAATAAAAATAAATAAAAAGAGAGGGAGAACCTAATTGTGGATAAGATAAGATTTAAAAATAAACTCTTAATATTTAGCTTTTCTAAGTTTTTTAAGCCATGTATGAGGAAATGGGAGAAAACAAATAGTGAGAAATTTTAGAGATCCAGAATTAGTTTTTAATTAAGATTTAGTTATTTATTCCTTAAAAATATGATTTTAACCGTATCCTTCAATAATTTTAGGGGAGCCACATAATGATATTTCACCATAATATTGAAACAAAGCAAATTTTTTTAAAAATTAGGGGCACCCTTGCGAAAGTAATTTTCACACTTTATGGAGGCAGGCTTTATCAAATAGCCAAAACAGTACTCAGATGACCATTCTTTAATGATAACGTCAGAAAATAATTTCGAAAAAAAAAACTAATCGAATGCATAGATAAGGGACTGTACATTGATGTTTAGTTCAAGCACGACTAGTTATGTGTTTGATTCATTATCTTTACTCGCCATTTCAATGGACCTTCGATAATACAGTCTAGTACTATTTTTTTTTTTTGGTAAATGGTCTAGTACTAATCCTTTGGCTCAACATTTAAGTTCTTTTTTTTTTGATATGAGGTTCATCCGGGCCAGCTTGCGCGCACCACGATTTACATCCTCAAGGAAGCTTTTTTATATTAATGCTGCCCGAGTGAGTGCGAATCCAAGACATCCCCTAAGGAAATTGAATCTTTAACCTATTACATTCATTAACATTTAAGTTCTTTGATGTTAATGAATGTAATAGTTTTATTTAATTAAGTGGCATTTTTAGGGAAAGAAAATCCAAATATCAGAAAAGGAAAAAAAATGAAGTCAATCGGTTAAGTATGGCCGCCACTTTTGCCTCTTGGTATCCAAGCCAATTCCGCGACTGACGCCGCTTCATCGGCTAAATAACATGCTTTCTTCTGTCAATCATTTTTCTGAACTCTTTAATTCCCAAAAGGGTCCTTGGAAACGTCTCTAGAAATTAAGTTGCCTTCATCGCAGTCTTCCACACCAAACAAGTCTAGTGTGTGTCTCAAGTCAAAACAGGGACGATCCTGTATTTATCTTCAAGTGCACATCTGTGTGTTCATACCATCCGGATCTAAAGCTCTGTGAGAATTTAGAGTGGGTTTCTGGTCAGATCAAGATAGTGAAACGATCAATGTTGCAGGTTAGTCTTCTCAGGTCAAGTTCGAATCTTGGCTATTTAAGATCTATGTGTGTTGGATCCAGTTCTTTATCATGTTCTTGCTATAAGTGAAGTAGGTCGAATTCATTTTCTGGTCTTGTGGATATTTTGTAAAAATTGCATATTAAGATATCTGAAGGAATTTGGTCTTCGGTTTTAGCAAGTGGGTGGTTGATAATTCACGGATATATGGCTAAGAAGTCGATTCCTTTGTTTGTATATCTCTCGATTCTTTCTGGGTTGTTTTTTTCTTCATTAAGTTCTCGGATTCATACACGGTTGGAGTTGAAGATTCTGACGCACAAGATGGTTCATCTATGCCCTTCAGAGATAATCGACTCGATGAGGTCAAAAGGGAATGCAAATCTTTTATAGCTTCTGCTTCTGAACTGAAATCAGATGATGGTATAATGTATAGAATAAAAAATGAGCTTAGTTTCATGAATGGAGATTGGGTTCAGCAGGGGGTGGGGCACCATTGATGCCATTTGATGACAGTGACTTGCCCAAAAGCTCTTCGTCACCACAACATTCTTTGAACCTAATCTCTTTTTGGGTAACGGGTGTTGATTCGGCTCATCCTTCTAAGAAGTTTGTTAATGTCAATGGGTTGTTGTTTATGGGCATTACCAGAAATGGTTCCTTTGGCTACAAACCCTATGGTCAAAGCCCTGAGTTTCAGATGTACCCAGGACATTCTCAGCTGACCATCGTTTTTCAGGGGATTTATACTGAAACGGAGAAGAATGGAGGGGAGAGAGCGATGTGCTTGATTGGGAATGCGATGTTGCCTTCTCGTCAACCTGGTTCTGCTGATCCATGGGAATGGGTGAAGTATTACCGACCAACTCTTCTGCAAGATGACCAGATTTTGCTTCTACTTCACTACCCTAGGACCCTCACCTTGACAACTAGGGAAATCCAAGGAGAAATGAAAAGCCTAAATGAGAAATCTAGTGTTAAATTCTTTGACAAGGTTCAAATTTCTTCTCAGTTGGGTCCATATGCAAACTACCAGTTTGGTTCCACAGAGCTTGTTTCTAAGGCTTGCGACCCATATCCATATCCAGATCGCTTGATACATGATACCATTGATGTTTATAGAGGATCTGGATTTTGTGGGATTCTTCAACGGTTTACTTCTAGAGATGCTTTCTCTTTTGTGCCCAACTGGAGATGTAATAGCTCAGAGTCAGATGACTATTGTCGCAAGTTGGGTCCATTCATGACAAGTAAGGAGATTAATTCCACAGATGGGGGTTTTAAAAATGTTAGGCTTCTTTTGCAGGATGTGAGGTGTGAGCCAAGAGGCGGGGATGGTAACCAAAGTACAGCAAGGGTGTCTGCTTTATTTAGAGTAGTTCCTCCATTTGAAAATCAGTACTCTGCCATGGAGAGAACAGCTCTTAGCAATATGACTCTTACTGCTGAGGGAATTTGGAGCTCTTCCACAGGGCAGCTCTGCATGGTTGGATGTATTGGAATTGTGGGCTCTGAATTGGACGGATGCAACTCAAGAATATGTTCTTATATTCCCATTTCATTTTCCATTAGACAGAGAAGCATCATGGTGGGTAGCATTTCAAGCATCAATAACAAAACTGGTTCATATTTCCCTCTATATTTTGAAAAGGTAATGCAGCCTTCGGAGCTGTGGGATCGGTTCAGCACTTCCCATCTATCATACAAATACTCCAAATTTATTCAAGCGGGTGTCGTCCTAGAGAAGAACCAGCCTTCTAACTTCCGAGCAGCTTTTAAGAAATCATTCCTCAATTATCCTAAACTTGAAGACTCTTCAGGATTTATGGTTAGCCTTTCTGATCTCTCGGAAGACCTCACTCTTCATGTCTCTGCAATTCCTGATCCAGTGCCAAAGGTCGGAATGCAAAGAACATCCATCGAAGTGGAGGTACTTTCTCTTGGACCATTGCTTGGGCATTACTGGTCGACGGGAAATACTTCTGTGGGAGACGAGACTCCATTCCAAGCTAAAACTGAATCTACTGAAAGACAGCTACTTTTGAATGTCTCAGCTCAGCTGACTCTTTCAGGGAAACTTTACAGCAATGCTTCTGTGCTGTTCCTGGAGGGTCTGTATGATCCAACTACAGGAAAAATGTATATGATTGGTTGCAGGGATGTTCGTGCTTCGTGGAAGATCTTATTTGAGAGCATGGACCTTGAGGATGGGTTAGATTGTTTGATTGAAGTGATAGTAGAATATCCCCCAACAACTGCCCGGTGGTTGGTGAGTCCCATGGCAAGGATTTCAATCTCCAGCCAAAGGAATGAAGATGACCCTCTCTATTTTAGCCAGATCAAGCTTATGACACTTCCTATTCTGTATCGAAGGCAGAGGGAGGATATACTTTCACGCAAAGGTGTTGAAGGGATCCTTGGATTCTTACACTTTCAGTGGCAATTGCTTGTATACTAAGTCAACTGTTTTACATCAGGGCAAAGGTAGAAGCTGTTCCTTACATGTCTCTTGTCATGCTAGCAGTTCAAGCTCTTGGGTACAGTATTCCACTGATTACAGGGGCTGAAGCTCTATTCAAACGGATGGGCTCTGAATCTTATGAAAGGCCTTCCTATGATCTTGAGAAAAATCAGTGGTTCCATGTGATTGATTACACTGTTAAGCTTCTCGTACTGGCCGCTTTTCTTCTCACAGTTAGACTTTGCCAGAAGGTATGGAAATCTCGCATCAGGCTGCTCACTCGCACACCTTTAGAACCAGGGCGTGTTCCAAGTGATAAGAAAGTTTTTCACATCAACTTGGTTATACATGTGATAGGGTTTGTAATTGCTCTCATTATTCATACCATTAATGCAAGCCAGAGGCCAAGTCTACCTAATAAGTATATAGATCAACGAGGAAATGTCAACGCTCTCTGGGAGTGGGAAGCCACACTAGAAGAGTATGTCGGTCTCATCCAGGACTTCTTCCTTTTCCCTCAGATTGTTGGCAACTACTTGTGGCAGATCCAGTGTGAGCCTCTCAGGAAAAGCTACTATGTTGGGATCACTGTAGTAAGGCTTCTTCCTCATGTCTATGACTACATACGAAATCCAGTTTCTAACCCCTACTTTGCCGAGGAGTATGAGTTTGTGAATCGAAGCTTGGATTTCTATTCAAAGTTTGGGGATATTGCAATACCACTTACAGCAGTTATACTTGCAATTATTGTCTATATTCAGCAGAGATGGGGTTATGAGAAGCTCAGGGAGACTATTAACTCAAGGTCTTACAGCAAGCTTATCTCATTGGGATCAAAAGTGTATGAAAGGTTGCCTTCAATGTCATTTGAAGCTGAGCTTGTCTCAGGGGTGAATAAAGAGGCACATGAGATTGAACGAGAGGATTAGCGATGATTCATGATTGACCTATTTAACTGCTATAAAAGCTTGAGCAGTGAGAGTTCTTACTGTCTCATGTTAAACCTAGGTGAACCACGCCATTTCTTGTTGACTGGAGATGTTGATTACGAGCTACTCCTTTTCAAGCTTTTGAGCAGTGAGAGTTCTTACTATCTCATGTTAAGTTAGGTAAACCACGCCATTTCTTGTTGACTGGGAGGTTGATTACGAGCTATTCCTTTTCTTTATTGTTCTTGCTGATCAGATTAATATCATTTGGTTGCATTTCTTACCGTTGCTCCACGTATTTGCATGTGAAATTGAGTTTTTGTTTGTATCCTAGCTTAAACATTACATTGCCTGGAAATATTTCCTTCTTTTTTTTTTGGCTAAAGAGGAAATAATTAAAGATTCTAAAGATTCCAATACATAGGTCACTGGGGAGAGCTCCTCCCCGTTCCTTTCTAACCTTTTCTGATTCTAGAACATACAAAACCCTTTATTCCTTGCCTTTGATGCTACGCTAGTAGATCCAGTGCAAATTCCATGGGCCACACTTCCTTATTAGGTGATGGTAGGTAGTGAGTGATTTTGTTGATGTTGCTCAAAATGGTATTCTCCCCGATTTGTGAGTGTATGCTCGTTGTAACTTGTAAGCCCCTTAAAAAGCCATTTAGTACTGCTTTAGTTGGGCTGTTTAGTGCAATATACGGAAAACTACCTGATTACATATCATCCAAATAGCACGATAAGTAATCATCAGAATTGAAAATTTCCATCGCAACATAGGTTCTATCAAGATGAGAATGAAAAAATAATATGAATAGCTTCAGTCTATTGGTATGATTAAAGTCACTCAGTTGGTAACCCTAGAGGTCGGATTGCCCAGGTTCGTCTGACCCAATCGCCATCAACTGATACCATATTAATTCGGTGCTTCCACCACAAAACACACAATGAAAAGGGTTGAATTGTTGTCCGCCGAGATTGAATCTCTCTCTTTAACTGGGGCTCCTCCATTTATCAGTGGCCAAAAAATGACATTAAATTTTGCATGAACATTGACTTTTCAAAAAAACTTCCACCAAGCATATGAAATTTCGTAGAGTTTTGATAATTTGCATATTTTCTACGAAACAATCTTTAAATGCTAGTTTAGTAGAAAAGCATCCAAAAGGGGATATCAAAGATTTCCAGCAATGGACCAAGGTAAATGGCATTTATGGCTGTGGCAAAAAACTGTAGGAAAATTAGCCGGATTTCGAGTTAGAAGAGGTCTCCTCTCAACCACATCAGCTTAGAGGCTGGAGACTCCTTGGCTAGAAATGAGGGTTAACATCCCCAATCTTATGATCCATGGTTGAAAGAGTCGAGGATCAAAACCAGAAAGTTTATCTTGCCATTTTTTTTTTTTTTTTTTTTTTTTTTTTTTTTTTTTATTAACTATTTTCTTTTCTTCCCTACAATTTTTATTATTTGATTTTTTATATTTATAAATTAAATGTCACCCCAATAGTTAAGTAAATAAACTACCAATTACCATTGGCTTACTCTCTACCCTAAAAAAAAAAATATGGTTGCATCCTGCCCCCCAAAAATATGGTTTTTGCCCCCCCATTTGACCCCCTTTTTAAGAGTCGTGTATTTAAAAATGTACAATCCCAGAATCTGAAAAGATTTGGGGGGGGGGGGGGGGGGCCCCCCCCCTTGGAACTCCACTCATACGCGATTGATGGAAGTTTTCTTTGATCCCCCCCCTTGCAAGTGCCTACTTTCTCTGCGTCTATAAAGATACGATGTTCGGTTTTCAGTGGTGCGGGAATTACCAGAGAAAGCTTTCCAGAATCTGTGAGTAATTACGATGCACAACAGTTTATTTTCATGGCTCGACATAAGTGATGCTTGGTGGACCTCCACCCACGTTCTTGAAGAATTGCGTGCTGGTGTTGTGATTTAAGAATTATTCAAGGAAGCCTTTTATGGGAATTATTTCCTCCAACGGTAAGAGATGCCAAGGAAAGCGGAGTTTATGGCTCTTGTGTAGGGTTTTATATATAAATCTTGGATTACAATTGAAATTGAAAAGCTCTTTTTCTTTGACCACGATTCTTTGAAGCCGATTGTGCTAAGGCAAATAACTTCTTTAAAAGGTTTGCGACCTATGATCAAAGCATACCACACTTCCTCCCTATTGAGAGTTATGCCCAGTTATAAAATTCGAAGAAGCTAGAAGAATTGAAAAAAGGAAAGTACTTGTGCTCAAAGGCCATGGCGACCAAAGAATCTAAACTCAGTTGACCATATTTAGCAACGATTCACTAGACCTACACCATATCCTATCCACGCTTTTCAACCTAGGAGCATAAGTGGAGTTCCGGTTTTGCTCATGCCTCAAAGATAGTCCGTTTGGTGAAAAAAGACCTGCGGTGAATATGCAATCTTCCGCCCGGAAATCCGAATCATAAACCCATGGTTCGAAGCCTCCAAGGCAGCGACTCGGTTGGGCCAAAGGACCTTGTTTGCTTTTTCTCAGAAGTGGATTGGACACTTCACTCAAGGTTGCCCTAAGAGGTCGAATGAACCGTCCGCCCCTACAATGAGGAGTGCTCTTGCCCTCCTTCCGGAAGAGTGTTCAATATATCCGGTACTAAACAAGATGTGAACCATGATGTGGTAACAGGTACATTGTTAATCGCTTCTATACCGCATTTGTCTTATTTGATACAGTGCATCTCATTCGTTCATTTCATCTCGCATTTGTTAAGAAGACTAACCTAACACCCAAGAACCTATCTAATTGTTTGATGATTAGTACACCTACTAAATCTATTGTGAAACTAGATAAAGTGTTAGAAGAATGTCATGTTTTGGTTTGTGAAAAGAATCAAGGCTAATCTAGTACTTCTTGACATGAAGGACTTTGATGTGATTTTGGGAATTGATTGGTTGACATCCTATAATGCTGTAATTTTATGTTCTTTGAAGAAAATTCAGTTTCAGATTTGTGGAAATTCAATTTTTGAATTTCAAAGTGAAAGGGGAAGAATTAGTAAGAAGACTTTGACCGCATTGATACAAGTCTGTGTGTGAAATCCAGCCCTAACCTAAGACCTTGACCCGAAAACCCAGTTGTTTATAGGTCCAAAGACCGGGAGTAAAGGAAGAAGCCATTTGTGGGCCATCTCAGTAGAAAACATGGTGTTTGACTTTGAACCCATGGATATTGATGGTGGAGTTCAAATCTTGGAAGCTCTGTGCTGATTTGGAAAGGAAGCTGCACCTGTTTGAAGATGAGATTAGTTGAAGGACTTGGAGTGTTATCGACTTGGTTTGAAGGCATTTTTATACACTAGGTATATCACTTGATATGTGTGCAAAAGCCCTTGAGGTTTAGAGCCCATTTGATCCTCCATTTCCCCATTCGACTAAGCACTCGACCAAAGGTTTGCTAAATCCGAGAAAATGCAATTTTAGGGTTTTTCACTTTTATTTAAACCCTACTTCGTGTTTCTTAGTTCGGCCGCCTCTAAACACTTTTTGAACGTGAGAAGACCTCTCCGAAACTCTCTGCGGTGATTCGAACATTTCCTCTCACAGATCTGAAACTTCTCATCTACGATCCGCCAATTCAAGGTTAGTAATCACTTCGACATTACGAATTTCTTTTCTTTAATCTTATTCTTGATTGAGATTAAGAAGAAGATGTTGCATCCTTGCAACCATCCCTTCGTGATCTCATTCCATTCTTTAGGATCTATGATCATCGTCATGATCTTAAACCTAGCCTGATTAATTTCTTGAAACCCTGACCTTGTATGATGTTTCTGGAAACCTTTGGTAACCTCCCATGCAAGGGAAACCTCATGGGCAATGTTTAGATTAATCTGGGGATAATTACTATTGCCCCCTTGTACTATGATTTTATTACTACTTTATCCCTTGTACTTTTTAAAATTGCTAATCCAACCTTTAACTTTGTCTATAATTACTAATGCCCCCTACCGTTAAGCTCAATTAGTTTTGCGATGATGTGGCATCTATATATTTTTTCAAAATCCCAAAAATAACCCTGCAGTTATCTCTTTATTTATTTACTCTTTTGTCAAGTTATAATACTACCCTTAACTATGGGGAAGAATTAACTTTAAATTAACTTTCTTTTCTAAAAAAAAACCCTTTGAATAAAGGAAAGATTTGATTTTTCTTCTCTAAAAAGGAATCACCGAATAAAAGGAATATGTGATTAAATAAAACTTAAAATATAAACTAAAATATTAGGAAATATCAAATGTAATTCAAAGTTGTAAATTTAAAATCACCTAATATATGCTAACCATTATGCATGTTACCAAATTTTCTATTAATTAACATCTTATATGCTAATTTATTTGTAAAACTTCCATCATTGTGATTGTGAAAATTTTAAGTGGAATAGGAGAGGTCCCACCAAATCCAAAATTGATTCTAAAATATAAGGTTTTAAGGATATAATTGACTTTCTATATAGTTTTTATAAATGAGGGTAATGTCATATTTTTGACTTCTTAATTTTAATGAAGGGCAAAATAGACATATTTGATGTTAACAACCACTTAACACCGTTAGAAGTGAGGGGGGCAATAGTAATTTCATAAAGAAAGAGGTTTGATTAGTAATAAAACCAAAGTACAAGGGGGCAATAGTAATTATCCCTTCATCTAAACTTGATTTTTTAATGATTTTCTTGTTATTTTTGGCCAAGCAATTTATTCCCTTTCGTCCTGTGATCATAGCCTTTTCTTGGGAGCCATAAGGTTGAAACCCTAGTTTCTTGGTTCAAATCAAGAACCCATATTTTGACCATGACTTGATGATTTTACCTTCCCATATAGTTCTAATACATTCTAGGAAGTTCCCCTTGAATTTCGGATCAATCCGGCTTCAAGCGAAGAAGTTATGACCAATCTAGTTTCTGCAATTCCGTACTGACTCGGTTGGTCGAGTTTATTTACTGTTCTTGTCTTTTATACTTCTGATGTACTACTATAGGTATAGTAGCACTTCAATTATGTTTTCTTTTTCATTATTCAAGCATATATGAATTGCTTATTACAATATTGTTTAGTGATTAGATCATGACTTTATATTCTCTTTTATATGATGAATTGTTGATTGTGTATGACATGACTGATCTGAGAATGTGTTTGATTAAGTATGGTTTGGGATTGAGAGGTGTCCTTTTGACACTTCTGTCCTAGGACATCGGAGGGAATGTATGGGATGTTCTCCAAAGATGCTCATGGACGCTTTCCCGAATCATTGGGTGTCATACCTAGGACTGTCTAGCAGTGTTTGGCTAGGATGTCCCCATCATATCGGACCCGATTCGAAGGGAATTGAGACCGAACGACCCGTGACAGCAATGGGGATTCATGGGCGCTCAAGACCTGTCACATCCACCCAGCCGGTACCCTATCCGGCATATCCAGTGTGTGATCCACAGTCCACAAGATCCGGTAGTTAGTGAAATCATCCTCCCACATTCACAACAATATAATCAAGAACAAGACTAAATCAATGTTAACAAGTATTACTCAAATGAATCAAAGATAAGTAACGAGATAATCATCGAGTGCGGAAAAGATACCAATAGATATATTAATCAAAAGTAGAGTGAGGCCGAAACTCACTCCACGAGTACAACGAGAATGTAATTCGAAAATCAAATGGGATTACAACTGATTCTAAAAACAAGAAAGAAAGATATAATCTAACTAAACTAGAGTCTTTTCTACTTTATAAAGGATGTCCTCATAAACATAAACTTCATCGATTATGCTCGACGCTCCCCACTCCATAGTAGGGCTAATCCCGGTAACAAGAGAGACCACTCGAGGGATCCTCACGAGTAATCTTACGTAATCGCCAACACTTTGCGTATGGTACGCTTCTTCATCTTGCGCTTCTTCATATTGCGCTTCATAGCCATCAAAACCTATAGAATAGTCTAACAAAAGATATTGTACAAAAAGGAGTGAGTTTCAAAAGAAACTCGGCAAGGCAAGTTATTCCATAATAGCATAAATAACATAGTATCACAAACAAAGCATAAAGGGATATCATATGAGACAACAATGCATGTATGAGTCTAACTCTATGTATCTTGGTCTCTATAGGCGAGACATGCTTTAAGTCATAGCACCATATTTCTTTGGGTAGGTCTCATCTCACAACGCCGGTTGGCAAAGGGTCCTTCATCCATCTTGGACAATCCATGGTTAGGGGTTAAGTCACCTCTCTCTCACATCACCGTTTGGTCTAAGTATTGGCGCATGTCAAGGTAAAGCCTAGCCCAATGCAAGTCTTCTACTTGGTCATATCAACTCAAATCCGAGATATGTCCACTCCTGCCCACTGGCGATCCTTTCCGGTATCCTTCACACTAGAGTCGGCGTATCCTATGGCTACAACCAACTCGGACTACGGACTCATCAACCATATATGTGAAACCCAGCCCTGACCCTAATCCGGAAACTTTGTTATTTGTAGGTCCAGTGACCCGAAGTAAGGCAAGAAGTCATCTTTGGGCCATTTCTGTTGAAGACTTGATGGCTGGATTGGAATCCATGA
Source organism: Hakea prostrata (assembly GCF_041222555.1). Classification (NCBI taxonomy): domain Eukaryota; kingdom Viridiplantae; phylum Streptophyta; class Magnoliopsida; order Proteales; family Proteaceae; genus Hakea; species Hakea prostrata. Next base: position 411,779 of record NW_028291148.1, read on the forward strand.
GTGTTGATGCCAGTGTCCCAATGGTGGAACTGCACCCGGATGAAGATTAGATTAGTTGATGGTCTTGGAGTGGTCTCTGTATTGATTCAAAGGCATTTCTAACTCCTAGGTATGTCACTCTAGAGGTGTGCAAAACCCCTTGATGTTTGGACTTGATCTGAGCCTTCAATTCCCTGTTTTGAAGTTGTTGTCTTGATTGGTCGACTCATTGGTCGATTGGACCAATCGACCAATTGATTCTGTTTTTGAAATTTGAATCCTGTCTCTTCTATTTAAGTCTAATCTCAGGAATACTCCACCTCCTCTGCCTCCTAAGCCTTTGGAACGAGTTAGAACCCTAATCTAACCCATTCCCTTGCATTCTTTGGTGATCTCTCGCAAAGACTTGAAGAATTCTTCATCCTCCTACAGCAAAGATATGATTTCACTCACTCTTTCTTCTATCTCTGATTTTCTTTCTTTAATTATGTTCTTCGTTGAGATCAGGAAGAAGATGATGCACCTTTGCAACCATCTATTCTATGATCTCATCATGTTCTTTAAGATCCATGATCATCATCATGATCTTAACCTCAGCCAGTGGAATCTTTGAAACCCTAACCCTAATCCTTTGAAACCCTAACTTGTGAGATCGTCTGGAGAGCTTTTGGTAACCTCCCTTGTGAAGGAAAATCTTCTTGGGTAATATTGAGTTAACCTAAACTTCATCATTGAATGACCCTTCTTGTTATTTTTGGCTAACAATTTATCTCCCTTCATCCAGAGCTCTCAATTAATTTCCAAGGGAACCAAAAAGGGTAAAACCCTAATTTCTTGGGTAAGATCAAGAACCTCTAGTTTAATCATGGTAACCCAATCAATGTGTTTTCTTTACTATATCTGTAATCCTCATATCCTAATTCTTGAATCTTTGATTATAATATTTTTCTCTCATAATCTATGTTTAACCTAGTAGGTTAACCTTTGTGTTCCTAGGTTATAATTTGGGAACTTTATTTGATTTATGATTTGATATCCTCTATACCCTAGAATACTACCATGATAATTCCCCTCTGATTTGTACCCTTTTGAACCATCGAATTCGGTTCTTGATTCTCAAAATTCGGATTCTTGCAGGCTATTGTCCGCATTGGTGGACACTCATTGGTCGGCTGGTCCAGCAGAGACCAATCAATCGACCAATGAGTACAGCAACCTCATTCTTGGTCTGTTTCAATTGATTTATGATCTTTTCCTTTATGCATCTTTCCTAACATGTTGTGTCCACTTGTTTAGGACTGTCTTCTCAGGTTTAGTCAAGATCATACTTGATTCTTTAAGATCCTATCCAAGTTAGAAGGTAAGGACAGTTAATTCCTTAACTACATAGATTGCTTGTTCTCTAGTTTCTACTTTATGAAACTATGAGATTACCTATTGTTATTGTATTTTAATTCTGATCTCCTACTGTGGGAACAGTAGCACTTGTTTATATCATCTTTTTCATTATTCATGTTATATGAATTACTTAAAACTGCTTAATCTGATTTTGCATTTACATTCTCTTTTATATGATGAACTACTTGTTGTGTATGTCATGACTGATCTGAGAATGTGTTTGATTAAGTTTGGTTTGGGATTGGGAGGTGTCCTTTTGACACTTCTGTCCTTGGACATTATCGGAAATAGTATGGGATGTGTTGTAACTAATATATCCATTACTGGTTTATACCAGTCAAACCAACCTCAGCCGGGTTCAATTGAGAGATAAAGGCAAGATGATCAGAGACGTCCAAAAAGGAGCGATGATCTGATGGTTATGATTGAAAGAGTATTATAAGCGGGAAAGCCAGTATAAAAGCGAGGGAAGATCCGTAAGAAGGTAAGTCTCTAGAGTCAACCAAAACTCTAAGCTCACTCTGATTGAACTCCATTACTAGCCTTTGAGAAGCTCCAGAGAGCTCTGTAAACACCTTCGACACCATACTGACTAGATCGTCGGAGACGTGACGCCGATCAAGACGATCGGCTCCGTTTCTTACTATGATTCTGTTTCTTTCAGGAGTGAGAGGTTGATTGATCGAAGAGCAAACCAGATCAAATCAGATCCGAGGAGTTCAAAGGGAAACTACGGTTCAAGGCGATCGGCAAAAATAGCACCAACATTTGGGGTTGTCTGTGGGAAATCAGTCCAGAACAGAAGCTATGGCTCAATCACCTGAGCGAGAGGAGGAATTACCGATAGAAATGGCGGAAACAAGCCAAAGGGAGCCAAGGAGAGTAAATCCAAAAAGAAGAACGAGAGAAGTGGTTCCGATGCCGCAAATTCCAGTGATGCAAACTCGACAAAGGCAGAGAATGCTGGAGGATCATTCTCCACCTCGTCCAACTGATCAGTTTGAAAGGCAAGAGAAACAATTAGCAGATACATTGGCGACATCTCGTCCAGAGTTAGATCCAAATCTGATCGCTGAGCGGTTTGAGAGCATGCAACATCAAATACTGGAAACACAAAATCTGATGAGGACTTTCATCAAGCAGATCGGAGTACATCCTGAGGAAAGAGTTCCGGTCTTGTCAGTTGGAAGATCTCGAACTCTTTCCCGAGCAAAAGCGACCTCTGTCCCAAATTCTCAGATTCAAAAGTCAGGAGGAAGCCGAAGGAGATCATTTCTGAAGGAAGGATCAGGAGAAAGTGCGGATCCAAACTATATTCCACTAGAGACTGAAGATTGAGAATCGTCTAGAGATGATCAATTGAGTCATATCTGGAGCAAAAAGAGTAGAAGCGTTGGGGATTGGAGAGATAAGAGAGAAACAGGAAAATCAGAGATTGCAGATCCGAAGTCTATGGATCGGAAATCGTAAAAGATTTCGCGTCCTCGATGATCAGATTCAGCAACTAGTGAACAAAGATGGCGGAGAAAAAGCTGAGGAAATAATGAACCAGAATCCATTTGCTAAAGACATTATGTCAGCACCATTGCCGCGCAATTTTAAACTTCCGACATTCACGATGTATGATGGAAGCACAGATCCAATGGAACACCTGGCTCAGTTCAACTCTGTTATGATGCTAGCAGGTAACTCTGATATTTTAAAGTGTCGCTCATTTCCATCTTCCTTGAAAGGATTTGCAACAACCTGGTTCTTCAGCTTATTACCAGATTCCATTAAGGATTTTAAGGATTTGACGAAAGTATTCTTGTCAAGATTCCAAAGTAGCATGAAAAGCAAGAAAGCTGTTGATAATTTAGCCGCAATCCGTCAAAAATCGGGAGAATCGGTTGAAATTATATGAAGAGATTCAATCAGAGTCAATTCAAATTAAAAATTTGAATGAGGCGGTGGCATATGACGCTATGTTCAGAGGCCTAACAGACGAGCATCTTTTGGAATTCCTGATCATGAACAAGCCAGCGAATATAGCAGAATTGATGACTGGCTGTAATCAGTATGCAAATATGAAGGACATTCTCCAAGCAAGAAAAGAAACTGACAGCAGTGGAGTTAAAAGGAAAGATGATGGAGTTGTGAAATCTGATCAGAGAGATCAGAGAGAGCGAAGGAATAGCAGGAGCTTTTCAAGAAATATTCCTGATCGTCAATACAGAAGGGACATCCCAAAACCATTCCAAGAAAACTACACTCCTCTCAATGCAAGAAGATCGGAAATTCTGATGCAAATTACAGCATCGGGGGATTTATGAAATGGCCATTACCTATGATAGCAAAGGCGGATGAGAGGAATCCGAATAGGTTCTGTAGATATCACAAAGATCATGGTCATGATACTGATGACTGCAGAATTCTGAAAAATGAAATTGAACGACTGATCAGTCAAGGAAGATTGGACCAATATGTTCAAAAGAGAAATGGGGGCAACAGAAGAAAAGTCGCTGATCAGCCGAGAAGGTGGAACAATCGAACACCAGCTAGAGAAGAACAAGCCAAGGGAGATTTTCAGTACAACTCTCCAGAGGAAAATACTAAATAGCAGGAAAATCGGCAGATTCAACAGAAGCAGTCCCCCGTCATGACCATCCTGGGAAGTTTGGACTTAAATTCAATTTCAAAATCTAAGGCGCATGCCAGGTATGTGAATACCGTCGAATCTCATGTTATTCCTAGAAGAATCAAAATGATGAAGGAAATAGTCTTCATGGAGGAAGAAATGGAAGGAATTCAAGAACCACACGATGACGCCATTGTGGTGGTCATCGAGGTGGCAAACAGAGATATTCATAGAGTTCTGGTAGACACAGGATCATCTGTAGACATCATGTCTTACGAAGCTTTTCAGCGATTGAAGTTGGATACGGTCAAGATAAAACCTTGCAGCACAAGGCTATTTGGATTTTCTGGAGAGTTTACTTCAGTAGAGGGGACTGTGGAGCTAACAATAACACTTGGAACACATCCACAAACGGTAACTACAGTTACTAAATTTTTGTTAATAAAAAGTCTATCAGCATACAATATAATTCTCGGGAGACCAACGTTGAATACTATTGGTGCAATAATTTCGACAAGACATTTGAAGGTCAAGTTCCCAACTGAAGGAGGCATTGGAGAATGCAAATTAGATCAGAAAACTTCAAGGCAGAGCTATACAACTTTTTTGAAGGATTCAAAAGCACAAGGTAAGGCACTCGCCTAACTGTTGAAGTTACGGATAACGAGGGATGAGGAAAAAATTCAAAGAGGTGAACCGGTAGAAAAGCTGGAAAAAATTTGTTTTGGTTTGGAGAATCCAGAAAAAGGGACCATGATAGGAGCTGATCAGAATAGTCAGGACAAGGAGCAATTGAAAGAATTTCTTCAGCAAAACGCAGATGTCTTTGCCTGGTCAGCACAAGACATGCCAGGTTTAAGCAGAGAAGTGGCGGAGCATTGTCTATGGATAGATAAGTCTATCAAACAAGTGAAACAGAGACGAAGGAATTTCTCGTCGAGGAAAAGCATGATGCAATTAAGGTTGAAGTGGACAAACTTAGGAGATCCGAGTTCATTGAGCAAATCGAGTGTCCAAGGTGGCTAGCAAATGTGGTAATGGTGAAAAAGCATAATGGAAAATGGCGAATGTGTGTAGATTACACTGATTTGAACAAGGCATGTCCCAAGGATTGCTATCCTTTGCTGCGAATTGATGAGCTAATCGATGCTACATCAGGTCAGCAAATGTTGAGTTTTATGGACGCCTATTCTGGTTATAATCAAATTCTTATGAAGAAGGAGGATCAGCCTCACACGGCATTCATGACCAATCGGGAAAGCTATTGTTATAAAGTTATGCCTTTTGGGTTAAAAAATGCTGGTGCAACATACCAAAGGGCAATGAACAAGCTGTTCGCTGATCAGATTGGAAGAAATATGGAGGTTTATGTAGATGATCTTCTTGTAAAAAGTCAATTTAAATCTTATCATCTCGCCGATTTAAGAGAGTGCTTTGATGTATTGAGGAGAAATGGAATGAGACTCAATCTTGAGAAGTGTGCATTTGGAGTTTCATCTGGTAAATTCTAGGTTTCATGGTCACACAGAGGGGTATTGAAGCAAATCCAGAAAAAATCAGGGCTATCTTAAATATGACGGCTCCCAGCAGTATGAAAGAAATTCAAAGCTTAACAGGAAGAGTTGCAGCATTAAGTAGATTTATATCCAGATCAGGAGATAAGTGTGCACCATTCTTCAAGGCTTTGAAGAATCTAAATGCACTCAACGAATTCAAATGGTCAGAGGACTGTCAGAATTCATTTGAAGAGCTGAAGAGGAGGTTGACCAATCCACCAGTTTTATCTCGACCAAAGCCCGGAGAGAGCTTGCAGATATATCTATCTTCTTCAAAGGTGGCGGTAAGCGCGGTGTTAATCCGGGAGGAAGGTACTGTTCAAAATCCTATCTACTTTGTAAGCCATACATTGTTAGATGCAGAATCTAGATATCTGGAATTTGAGAAACAGGCTTTCGCCTTAATAGTAGCAGCCAGGAAGCTCCGACCCTATTTTCAGGCTCATCCAATTATTGTTCTTACTAACGGCCTTTAAAGAAAATACTGCATAAACCTGATCGCGGGGAGAATGGTATCATGGGCGTAGAGTTAACGAGAACATGATATAGATTATAAACCTAGAACTGCGATAAAGGCACAAGTTTTGGCCGATTTTATTGCTGAAAGTATTTCATCACCGAGAGGAGGAAAAGATTCTAGTAAGGTGTCTTCTCAGTGTGGACCTTACATGTAGATGGGTCAAGTCATTCGCAGGGATCAGGAGCGGGAGTGATTTTACAAAGTCCATTTGGATTTGTAATTCAAAATGCACTACGGTTTAATTTTCATGCTTCGAACAATGAAGCTCTTATTACGGTGGTTACGACTAGCCGTATCTCTCCGTGTTCAAAGCATCGAAGTAAAAAGTGATTCTGAGCTGGTGGTCAGCCAAGTCACTGGAGCTTATGGAGCAAAAGATGATCGAATGGTCAACTATCTTAAAAAAGTATCACAATGTAAGGAGTGGTTCGCACAATTCTCAGTCATAAGGATATCTCGAAATCAAAATAATGAAGCAGATTCTCTGGCAAAATTGGCATCCGCAAAGTCTATTTCTATTCCACAAACTGTATATTATGAGGAGCTAGATATTCCGGCATATTCAGAGCCAGAGATAATGGAAATTGACGCAGAGATATCTTGGATGGATCCTATTATACAATATCTGAAGGATGGTATTCTTCCTGAAGATAGGGAAAAGGCCAGAACTGTGAAAAGAAGAGCTGCCAGGTTTATTCTAAAGAATGAGTTATTATATAAAAGAACAGTTTCTGGGCCACTTTTGAAATGTTTGGGACCCCTCTGATGCTCTTTATGCCTTATCAGAGGTCCACGAAGGAATCTGTGGAAACCACTTAGGTGGGAAAGCTTTGGCGTATAAAATTTTAAGACAAGGATTTTATTGGCCACGAATGCAATCTGAGGCGATTGAGTATGTAAGAAGGTGTCATCAATGCCAAATTCATGCACCAATTCGGGAGCCACCAACAGAGGGCAGCTAACATCAATTCTTAATCCTCTCCCATTTGCTATGTGGGGTATGGATTTGTTGGGACCTTTTCCTGTTGCAACTGGAGGGAAAAAGTTTGTAGTGGCTGCAATCGATTATTTTACGAAATGGGTAGAAGCAGAAGCCTTGGCAACAACTACCACGAGTCAAATTGAAAAATTCTTGGGAAATCATGTCATATTCAGATATGGCCTACCAAAGATTCTCTCGACTGATCACGGACCGCAATTTGACAATGAAAGATTCAAGGAATTCGCGTGCAGACTATCATATTGAGTGCAAACACTCATCCGTGGCATATCCTCAATGCAATGGCCAAATTGAGGTAACAAACGTTAACACTTTTGGAGGGGATAAAAAAGAGGCTGGATGAAGTGCATAGTTTGTGGATTGATGAACTACCTCATGTACTATGGGCGTATAGGACTACGGTCAAGACCCCAACAGGTGAAACACCTTTCAGACTGGCGTATGGGTCAGAAGCATTGGCTCCAGTGGAGGTTATGGTGGGATCAAACAGATATGAGGGATTTGATCCAATAACTAATGAAGAAGGACTACGGGCAAATCTCGAATTTTTAGATGAAGTCAGAGAAAAGGCCTTATACCGTAATATGGAATATCAGAGGAGAACAGCAGCGTATTATAATGCTCGAATCAAACATAAATCTTTCAGAGTAGGAAATTTGGTTTTGAGGAAAAAATCAGCATCAGATCCAAGGAACTGTGGAAAGCTTTCTGCAAACTGGGAAGGGCCATATGTGGTAACAAAAACTGTGAGCAAAAACACATATTGGCTGAAGGATTCTCATGGAAGTTGTTTGAAACGACCGTGGAATGTAGTTCACCTTAAGAAATATTATCAGTAGAAAGAATTTTCTGGTATTCTTGGAGAATGCATTTTATTAAACGTGGTCATCCAAAGTTTCCTCTTCATTATTAATCCAAAGGACATTTATGCAAACCAGTTCTTCTAATCAAGCCATTTCAACGCTGATCCAGGGTCATTCTTTTCGAGGATGATCCCGACTTTCCAGGTCGCCCAAGTGGTCAGCCTTCCGAGGCCTGGTCATGTTTTCCGAAGCTGATCACGGATCATTCCGTACCGAGGATGGTCCCGACTCTTCGTGAGTTAGGCTCAAGTAGCCAGCCTTCCGAGGCGTGATTATGCTAGCTGATCCGGATCATTCCTTCCGAGGGTGATCCCTACTCTTCGTGAGTTAGGCTCAAGTAGCCACCTTCCGAGGCCCGGTCATGCTTTCGAGGCCGATCACGGATCATTCTCATACCGAGGGTGGTCCCGACTCTTCGTGAGTTAGGCTCAAGTAGCCAGCCTTCCGAGGCCTGGTCATGCTTTCCGAAGCTGATCACAGATCATTCCATACCGAGGATGATCCCGACTTTACGTAAGTCAGGCTCAGGTAGCCAGGTCATGCTAAGCTAATCACGGATCATTCCTTTCGCGAGGGTGATCCCGGATTGTTCCTTCCGAGGAATGATCCCGACTTTCCGAAGTCAGGCTCAAGTAGCCAGCCTTCCGAGGCCTGGTCATGCTTTTCGAAGCTGATCATGGATCATTCCTTTCGCGAGGATGACCCTAGATTGTTCCTTCCGAGGAATGATCCCGACTTTCTGAAGTCAGGCTCCAATAGCCATCTTTCTAAGGCAGCATTCGGATCAAGTACGACGGAATTAATCTGTAAAATAACTCAAGGATCAGGTTACACCGAGGACTATTAATCGAAGTTCAAAGATCAGATCAGGTATTAAATCAACATCTCAAGGTATCTGATCAGGTATTAAAGTTCCTTTCAAATACTTTTTCATCAGAAGTATTTCAGTAGAAGTCAATTTACAAAGTTTGATCAAAGATATATACATCTAATCAATTATGAATTGGTTTGAAGATGATAGTTAACATTACGAAAGATACTATTATGTCGAAACTAAAAAAATATATAATATAAAAATAATAACAATAGAAGGAAGGAAGAAAATTTCATTCATATAAAAGTTGGACAAATTAAAAAACCTCATATGCAAAAGAGGTAGGCAAGAAAGAAAAAGGTAAGTTCATAAAGCAAAAAGAGTGTTTTTCTTCATATTTGTGGTTTTGTAGATGGATCAACATCTATAGCATTACCAGATGGATCAACATCAACAGCATCATTAGCAGCAATATCTTCATCTCCTTGAGCAGGTAAATTATCATCATCATTGTCTTCTCAACCACTGGCAGAATGATCTGGGCAGAGCTGGAGGAATCACTCATATCATTGTCAGAATCATCTTCTAATGAGCAATCAGAGCTGGGATACTTCAAATTCCTAAGATCAAAAAAGGTTCTAGAAGGAAGAAATTCTGGGGATAACAACTTGAAATCTAAACCAGGATGAGTCTTAAGGATTTCTGAAAAAATTTGGTCAGAGCAATCCTTTACCATATTCTTGCAAAACCCTAGGAAAGTTGGATTATCTCCAACTTCCTTCACTGAGGAGGTAACTCGAATTTAAGACTATCTCGGTTTTCACTTTGTATTCTTCTCTTCTCAATTTCAAACTGCTTCCTCTCTCTGCCTCTAAGTCTTCATGCAAAGCAAAGTTTTGAATTTTAAAGTTTCATCCAGGAGAGCATGAAGGTTTTCTTTCTCTTTAGAAACCAAATTAAAGGAAGCATCAAGATTATCCTTTTCTGTTGTTATCTCATCGAGTCTTAACTCCAAACCATTACTTTTATCCTCCAAAGCAGACTTCTCCAGCAAAATTGAACTGAAAGCTTTCACATGATATTCTTGAGCCAACTCTAAAGTTGTATTTAGCTTTTCAATCTCATTAAACTTTTCCTGGAGTTCATTCTTTTCCTTCTCAATACTTTGTGACCAAACCAAGGCTCTGGTTAGCTTTCCTTTAAAATCTTCTCTTTCACCTATGGCAATTTTGGCCCTGTCAAGGGCATCATCCTTTAACCTTTTAAGTTGAAAAAGCTCATTCCTATGATTCAAAACTGTCACATCCTCCCAGCCGGTACCCTATCTGGCATACCCGAGAGTGTGATCCACAGCCCGAAGATCAGGTATCGAGTAATCAACCTCCCACATAAACAATAACATAATCATGAACAATAATAATAAAAGTGCGGAAGATAAACCATAGATCCAAATAAGGAAAGAATGAATCATATATAAATCAGAGTACTAGATATAATCAGAGTGTCTAAAACAGATAAGTAAAGTGAGGCAAAATCCCACTCTACAACCAGTGGAAAAGTAGTTCTAAACGAGAATAAGCAAGACAAAATCTAATCCCAGTAGCAGGTACAATGGGTAACAAAATTGTTCTCAACTTTATAGACAACATCCCTATAAGTATAAATCTCATAAACAGCACAAGGGCGCTTCCACTCAATGGTCGGACTAAGCATCGTACGGAGCATAACCACTCGCGGGATCTTCAAGTGTAATTGTTGTAACCGCAATCACCTTCCCCGGAGATATGCCTCTTCTCCTTGCGCTTCTTCATAGGGGCCGCCATAATATTCAAGACTGTAGAATAGTCTAACAAACATTGTACAATAAATGAATGAGTTTCAAAGAAACTCGTATAGGCGCTTAAATCCATAATAACATAAATGGCAGGATTTCGGAACAAACATAAATGCAATATGGTATGAGACAAGCAATGAATGAATGAATCTAACTCTACATATGCTGGTCTCTATTATTGCGGACATGCTTTAAGTCATAGCATCGTACTTCTTTAGGAAGGTCTCAATCACTCATCATCAGTTGGTAATGGGTCCGGCATCCCTCGGGACATTCCATGGCTGGGGGTATAGGTCACCACACTCTCACATCACCATTGGTCTAAGTACCGGCGCATGTCGGGTTAAGCCTAGCCAAATGCAAGTCTTCTACTTAGTTACATCAAGTCGATCCGATACGTCCATTCCTCATCCCCGACGATCCTTTCCGGTATCCTTCACACTAGAGTCCTCATAGTCCCCGACCACGGACTCATCAACCCTATTGATCATCCACATATGGTAAACGGGAAGCTCTCACGCCCTCTCACGGGTTGGTTACCCGCCTTGAACGCCCGTGAGCCCAAGTCTATCCATATGCAACCCTACAAATAAATGGCCCCCACAATGTGATTCCCTGCCCTCTCACGGGTTGGTTACAGTGTCTTGAGCGCCCATGAATCCCCATTGCTACCACGGGTCGCTCGGTCTCAATACCCCTCCGATTAGGGCTCGACATAACCGGGACATCCTAGCCAAACACTACTAGACAAACCCTAGATATGTCATCCAACAGGTTTAGGAAGGTGTCCAGAGGGCATCTCCGGAAACATCCCATAATATTCCCGTAGTAGTCCAAGGACGTAGTGTCAAAAGGACACCTCTCCTTTCCAAACCATACTTAAGCATACACATGCATCAATTCATATCATCACATATATGGTAACTTCATATATGGAAAGAAATCAATAATTACAATCACTTTGTATATAATTGGTAAGTAAATCATACATGAATCAATTCAATATGAATAAGTAATGCTAACCGGTATCAAGATTATGCAACAAAGAATATATCATTGTAAGAATCTAATTAAGGAAACAAATTAATGATATTCAAATATAGAAACTAGATTCATGCTATCTATGTTGTTAAAGAAGTAACCATCCTTACCTTTTATAACTCGCAAAGGAATCCTACGAAATCAAGTAAGATCTTGACAAACTTGAGAAGAAGGTCCTAAACAAGTGTATACAACATATTAGGAAAGATCCCTAACAGAAAAGATATCAAAACATCCAAAACAGCACCAAACGGAGTTGGGCGACTCATTGGTCGAGTGGATTGGTCGACTGGTCCAGCTGACCAATCCACTCGACCAATGCAGAAGTAGAGCCTAAAAATCAGAGTTGGAGGAGAAGAAGAGAGTGTAGACATACCTTTGATGCAAAAGGAAGAGTTTTGACGAAGATCCTGCCAAGAAAATCACCAAGGATGCAAGGGAGATGACTTGCGAGAGGTCTTTGGTCTGCGCCAAAGAGTTTGGAGGCAGCAAATACGAAGTAGACTCGAGATTGGACTTAAATAGAGCAAGCAAGACCTAATTGCCAAAGACAAGACCCATTGGTCGAGTGGATTGGTCGACTGGTCCACACCGACCAACCGTCGACCAATGCAGAAAAGAATTCCAAAACAGGGAATTGAAGACCCAGATCAAATCCAATCCTAAAGGGGTTTTGCACACATATCAAGTGACTTACCTAATAGGTAGAAATGCCTTCAAACCATGATAGAGAGCACTCCAAGTCCATCAACTAATCCGATCTTCATCAAGATTCGGTTTCCATAAATAGAACTTCATCATCAACTCTCATGGATTCAAAGCCGGACACCAAGTCCTCCACCGGGATGGCCCAAAGCTGACTTCTTACTTTACTTCGCTCACCCCGGACCTACAAATAACAAGGTTTCCGGGTCAAGGTTAGGGCTGGGTTTTACATTCTCCCCCTTAAAGAAATTTCGCCCTCAAAATTGAAAGCGTACTCCGTGCTTCCCAAAGAGGTAAGGAAACTTCTCCTTCATGTCTCCTTCCTTCCCGGTGAAGCTTCTTCAGGGTATGGTTCTTCCACCGAATCTTCACCAAAGGGATGGTGCGATTCCAGCAACCGCTTGTCCTTCCTATCCAAGATTTCGCCCGGTTCTTCATCGTAGGTCAAATCAGCACTAAGTCCTTCAGTGCTTGCCGCAAAATGTGTCCGAATTCTCTATGTATTTTCGGAGCATCGAAATATGAAACACATTGTGAACACCAAGGAAGAGGCGGAGGTAATGCTAATCGATACGTTAACAGTCCAACCTTTTCCAAAATCTCGAAAGGTCCAATGAAACGAGGCTAAGCTTTCCCTTAACATTGAATCTCATCACACCCTTCATTGGTGAAACCTTTGGAAAGACTTTCTCCAACTTGAAATTCCAAATCGGTCCTTCTCTTATCAAGATAAGATTTCTGCCTTGACTGGCAGTACTTAATCCTTTCTCTTATCATATCCACCATAGCACTCGTAGCTTCAATCATCTCAAGACCCAAGACTTTTCTTTCACTTGTCTCACCAATACAAAGGTGTCCTACAAGTACTGCCATACAAAGCCTTGAATGGAGCTATGCCTATTGTTGCTTGATAACCGTTGTTATAGGCAAACTCAACCAAAGCTAGGTGTTCATCCCAATTACCACCCATATCCACCACACAAGATCTCGGGAGCATGTCCTCCAATGTCCGAATTGTCCGCCGCATTGTCCATCGACCGTGGGATGATGAGCTGTACTCAAGTTCAATTGGGTTTCTAAGGCCTTCGCAAACTATTCCAAAACCTTGAAATGAACCTAGGATCACGATCCTAAACAATACTCAATGGCACACCATGCAGATGAACCACATTATCCACGTAAAGCCTTACTAGCTTATCCAGTATGAGTGACTTCAAGGAATGAAGTGGGCTGATTTGGTCAACCTATCAACAATCACCCACACAAGTGTCATTGCCTTTACTTGTCCGGAGGCAAGCTAGTCACAAAATCCATAGAGATATCCTCCCACTTCCAACTAGGAATAGGAAGAGGCTGAGGCTAACCCAAGATGGGGGTTGGCCTCGAACCAAGTTTTAACACGTTGGCAAGGGTCTCACACTTGGCAACAAAATCATCAACATCAGCCTTTGGACCAATCCACCAAAAATGTTCCTTCAAGTCCTTGTACATCTTGGTGCTTCCGGGTGTATAGTAAAGACCGACACCGGTGTGCTTCCTTCAATATTTCTTTCTTAATTTCTTCTTTTATGTGCACACATAAGCCTTCCTCTAAACAATAAAGCACCATCCATGGATATACCAAAGCTCTAACCGACTCTAGGATCGAAGAAATCTTCTCAACTTTGATAAAAAGCTCTGGATCGAACTCGCAGAGCAACAATCTAACTCTATGACCGGATCTGCCGTTATGGCAGAAAGAATAAAATCAAAATTCTCAGGACAATTTCCAAATCAAAACCCTCATAGAAGACCACAATGGTAAACTCAAAGCATTTAAATCCAAAGTCTTCTTTTGGTTCTTCCTACTAAGAGCATCGCTAGTCAACGTTTTGCCTTCCAAGGGTGATACCGAATATCACAATCATAATCGGAGACTAGTTCCAACCATCTCCTTTGTCTCATGTTCAACTCCTTTTGGGTGAAGAAGTATTTCAAACTCTATGATCCGTGAAATGGCAATCTCTCACCTTGAGAGGTAATGTTCCAAATCTTCAAAGCAAAGACAACAAATGCAAGTTCTAGATCGTGGAGTGGGGTAATCTCGCTCATAATCTTTCAATTGCCGAGCTAAATAGGCTACGACCTTGCCATGTTGGAACAAGTACGCAACCCAATCCAATCTTTGACGCATCGGTATAAACCGCTCATACCACCGGAACTATCACGTATAGTCAAACCGGGGCACTTTTCAATCTATCTTTCAACTCTTGGAAATTCTTCTCAAATAGCGCCACCAAACAGTCCTTTCTTCGCCCGTCAACTAGCCAGGAGCGTACCCAACCGAGAAAAATTCTCAATAAACCTTCGTAGTAACCCGCCAATCCAAGAAAACTTCTTATTTCCGTTACCGACTTCGGTCTTTCCCAATCAGCCACAGCTTGAACCTTTTAGGATCGACACGAATACCTTCGGCTGAAACCACATGGCCATGGAATACTACTCTCTTAAGCCAGAAATCACACTTGCTAAACTTAGCGTACAACTTC